>NC_143392.1:29347119-29653248 GCF_980474605.1 Leiobunum rupestre | reverse complement strand
CAACCTTTAAAACCTTTGAGTTGGGAATAATAGAGGTACAACTAAATCTGGCTGGCGCGGGACCAATTTCGTTCAATAAGGAGACTTTATCAACTTTATCGTTCTATTGTGGCGGCATCTGTCTCTAGTGGTGGCAACTATATTGCAATTGAATCTGATGCGAAATTGAAATGTATGATTACTCGTAACAAACAAACCTTTGAAGTTGTTCAAAAATAATTTTATTCTGTCAACACGATCCTTTTTAACTCAAGTTACGGTGAGTTAGCTAATAATTATTTATTTTAGCCATATATAACTTTACAAAATATAGATGGCGCTACCGCCTAATTATAAAGATGAAGTTCGTACAGTCTTATCAGAACAGGTCCCGCGTAAAGATGGCAACCGAAATCGTAATTGTAATTCTAGCAGAATTATTCCCAATTCAATGTTTGAAACTTAACTGAACTTCTACGTATCTCATGACGAAAGCGATACATTAAAACAAGTTCGGCAAGCGTAATGACTTAATAGAAAGGCTTATTGTAATGACATGAAACAAATATTTATCTGAACTTTTCGTTATTGATTGTGCATATATATATTGGTTATACTAATTAATTAAATTAACAAAATTAAAAAATAAAATAAATGAATAGATAGTGCCACCAGCATGCACTAAAGCATAATATAGTTGCTTCCACCGAATAGAGATGGCGCCTTGGTCGATTCGGTGGCGGAGCTTCTGCCATCAGCTAGCCACCGATTAAACCGTACTCCCGTTCGCTAAAGTCTCATATACAATTCACGAAAGTCCCATGAAATAGACACGGAACCTGGAAAATTCGTTGGATCGACAGAAATCCAGAAGAGTCAATAGGCGTTTCAAAAAATTCCGCTCTCTTTTTCTTTCCTCCCCTACGCGCATGCGCGAGTCACTGAATAAAATAGTCACGTTTTTATGTTAGTTTTAGTTGTACGGGTAAAGTTGATAGTGTGTGCGCATTTTTTATTTGAAATTGAACGAGCCCTTTAATATAAGCAGCGCGCTTTTAAAATATAACGCTTTTACAAGTATGTCCTGGCGCTCTGTATTTCTACTTCTAGGCAAATCGCTGAACAGGTTTTATTTAAGCGGCCGTTCTTCAGAGCCTAGCCATTTTGTGGCCAACCCGTTATGCAATATTTTCTCCATTCACTCGTGGCGAACCCGTTGTGGAATATTTTCTTCACTCACTCGTGGCCAACCCGTCGTGGAATATTTCCTCAAGTCTCTTGTGGCCAACCCGTTGTGGAATATTTCCTCAAGTCTCTTGTGGCCAACCCGTTGTGGAATATTTCCTCAAGTCTCTTGTGGCCAACCCGTTGTGGAATATTTCCTCAAGTCTCTTGTGGCCAACCCGTTGTGGAATATTTCCTCAAGTCTCTTGTGGCCAACCCGTTGTGGAATATTTCCTCAAGTCTCTTGTGGCCAACCCGTTGTGGAATATTTCCTCAAGTCTCTTGTGGCCAACCCGTTGTGGAATATTTCCTCAAGTCTCTTGTGGCCAACCCGTTGTGGAATATTTCCTCAAGTCTCTTGTGGCCAACCCGTTGTGGAATATTTCCTCAAGTCTCTTGTGGCCAACCCGTTGTGGAATATTTCCTCAAGTCTCTTGTGGCCAACCCGTTGTGGAATATTTCCTCAAGTCTCTTGTGGCCAACCCGTTGTGGAATATTTCCTCAAGTCTCTTGTGGCCAACCCGTTGTGGAATATTTCCTCAAGTCTCTTGTGGCCAACCCGTTGTGGAATATTTCCTCAAGTCTCTTGTGGCCAACCCGTTGTGGAATATTTCCTCAAGTCTCTTGTGGCCAACCCGTTGTGGAATATTTCCTCAAGTCTCTTGTGGCCAACCCGTTGTGGAATATTTCCTCAAGTCTCTTGTGGCCAACCCGTTGTGGAATATTTCCTCAAGTCTCTTGTGGCCAACCCGTTGTGGAATATTTCCTCAAGTCTCTTGTGGCCAACCCGTTGTGGAATATTTCCTCAAGTCTCTTGTGGCCAACCCGTTGTGGAATATTTCCTCAAGTCTCTTGTGGCCAACCCGTTGTGGAATATTTCCTCAAGTCTCTTGTGGCCAACCCGTTGTGGAATATTTCCTCAAGTCTCTTGTGGCCAACCCGTTGTGGAATATTTCCTCAAGTCTCTTGTGGCCAACCCGTTGTGGAATATTTCCTCAAGTCTCTTGTGGCCAACCCGTTGTGGAATATTTCCTCAAGTCTCTTGTGGCCAACCCGTTGTGGAATATTTCCTCAAGTCTCTTGTGGCCAACCCGTTGTGGAATATTTCCTCAAGTCTCTTGTGGCCAACCCGTTGTGGAATATTTCCTCAAGTCTCTTGTGGCCAACCCGTTGTGGAATATTTCCTCAAGTCTCTTGTGGCCAACCCGTTGTGGAATATTTCCTCAAGTCTCTTGTGGCCAACCCGTTGTGGAATATTTCCTCAAGTCTCTTGTGGCCAACCCGTTGTGGAATATTTCCTCAAGTCTCTTGTGGCCAACCCGTTGTGGAATATTTCCTCAAGTCTCTTGTGGCCAACCCGTTGTGGAATATTTCCTCAAGTCTCTTGTGGCCAACCCGTTGTGGAATATTTCCTCAAGTCTCTTGTGGCCAACCCGTTGTGGAATATTTCCTCAAGTCTCTTGTGGCCAACCCGTTGTGGAATATTTCCTCAAGTCTCTTGTGGCCAACCCGTTGTGGAATATTTCCTCAAGTCTCTTGTGGCCAACCCGTTGTGGAATATTTCCTCAAGTCTCTTGTGGCCAACCCGTTGTGGAATATTTCCTCAAGTCTCTTGTGGCCAACCCGTTGTGGAATATTTCCTCAAGTCTCTTGTGGCCAACCCGTTGTGGAATATTTCCTCAAGTCTCTTGTGGCCAACCCGTTGTGGAATATTTCCTCAAGTCTCTTGTGGCCAACCCGTTGTGGAATATTTCCTCAAGTCTCTTGTGGCCAACCCGTTGTGGAATATTTCCTCAAGTCTCTTGTGGCCAACCCGTTGTGGAATATTTCCTCAAGTCTCTTGTGGCCAACCCGTTGTGGAATATTTCCTCAAGTCTCTTGTGGCCAACCCGTTGTGGAATATTTCCTCAAGTCTCTTGTGGCCAACCCGTTGTGGAATATTTCCTCAAGTCTCTTGTGGCCAACCCGTTGTGGAATATTTCCTCAAGTCTCTTGTGGCCAACCCGTTGTGGAATATTTCCTCAAGTCTCTTGTGGCCAACCCGTTGTGGAATATTTCCTCAAGTCTCTTGTGGCCAACCCGTTGTGGAATATTTCCTCAAGTCTCTTGTGGCCAACCCGTTGTGGAATATTTCCTCAAGTCTCTTGTGGCCAACCCGTCGTGGAATATTTCCTCAAGTCTCTTGTGGCCAACCCGTCGTGGAATATTTCCTCAAGTCTCTTGTGGCCAACCCGTTGTGGAATATTTCCTCAAGTCTCTTGTGGCCAACCCGTTGTGGAATATTTCCTCAAGTCTCTTGTGGCCAACCCGTTGTGGAATATTTCCTCAAGTCTCTTGTGGCCAACCCATTGTGGAATATTTCCTCAAGTCTCTTGTGGCCGACCCGTTGTGGAATATTTCCTCAAGTCTCTTGTGGCCAACCCGTTGTGGAATATTTCCTCAAGTCTCTTGTGGCCAACCCGTTGTGGAATATTTCCTCAAGTCTCTTGTGGCCAACCCGTTGTGGAATATTTCCTCAAGTCTCTTGTGGCTAACCCGTTGTGGAATATTTCCTCAAGTCTCTTGTGGCCAACCCGTTGTGGAATATTTCCTCAAGTCTCTTGTGGCCGACCCGTTGTGGAATATTTCCTCAAGTCTCTTGTGGCCAACCCGTTGTGGAATATTTCCTCAAGTCTCTTGTGGCCAACCCGTTGTGGAATATTTCCTCAAGTCTCTTGTGGCCAACCCGTTGTGGAATATTTCCTCAAGTCTCTTGTGGCCAACCCGTTGTGGAATATTTCCTCAAGTCTCTTGTGGCCAACCCGTTGTGGAATATTTCCTCAAGTCTCTTGTGGCCAACCCGTTGTGGAATATTTCCTCAAGTCTCTGGTGGCCGACCCGTTGTGGAATATTTCCTCAAGTTTCTTGTGGCCGACCCGTTGTGGAATATTTCCTCAAGTCTCTTGTGGCCAACCCGTTGTGGAATATTTCCTCAAGTCTCTTGTGGCCGACCCGTTGTGGAATATTTCCTCAAGTCTCTTGTGGCCAACCCGTTGTGGAATATTTCCTCAAGTCTCTTGTGGCCAACCCGTTGTGGAATATTTCCTCAAGTCTCTTGTGGCCAACCCGTTGTGGAATATTTCCTCAAGTCTCTTGTGGCTAACCCGTTGTGGAATATTTCCTCAAGTCTCTTGTGGCCAACCCGTTGTGGAATATTTCCTCAAGTCTCTTGTGGCCGACCCGTTGTGGAATATTTCCTCAAGTCTCTTGTGGCCAACCCGTTGTGGAATATTTCCTCAAGTCTCTTGTGGCCAACCCGTTGTGGAATATTTCCTCAAGTCTCTTGTGGCCAACCCGTTGTGGAATATTTCCTCAAGTCTCTTGTGGCCAACCCGTTGTGGAATATTTCCTCAAGTCTCTTGTGGCCAACCCGTTGTGGAATATTTCCTCAAGTCTCTTGTGGCCAACCCGTTGTGGAATATTTCCTCAAGTCTCTTGTGGCCGACCCGTTGTGGAATATTTCCTCAAGTTTCTTGTGGCCGACCCGTTGTGGAATATTTCCTCAAGTCTCTTGTGGCCAACCCGTTGTGGAATATTTCCTCAAGTCTCTTGTGGCCAACCCGTTGTGGAATATTTCCTCAAGTCTCTTGTGGCCAACCCGTTGTGGAATATTTCCTTCAGTATCTCGTGGCCAACCCGTTGTGGAATATTTCGGGGGATCCTAATTTTCTCACTTTTCTCACTCCTATAGAAATAAACAAGTGCGTCGAGAGGGGCAAACGAATGTCAGTGAGCAAACTCGACTTATCTCACTAGATAATAAAGTTGAAATCTCACGTAAGTGGTTCGACAATACTTGGTGCGTTTGGCTAGGTACTGTCCTCTAGGTCACATTATAGATTTCTCATCGGTTTTTTTAGTTTGGGTTGGGGTGGCGCCGCGCGCCCACAGCGCTCGAGCGAAGTGAGTGCGTGGTGACATCAGGAGCCAATACAAAGAGAACATTCCACACCTGTCTCTACCTGGTGCGTAAGGCTTGGTACAATTTGAAAAACCATCCCAATTCGATTTTGCTCACTTCCCCCGCAAGGTAGCTTTCCCACATAGTAAAATCCAATTTTTTATTGAAATGAGATTTCTTTATTATCTATTGAGTAAAATTCGATTTTGCTCACTGAAATTCGTTTGCCCCTCTCGACGCACTTGTTTATTATTTTACTAGTGAGTAAAATTCGATTTTGCTCACAGACATTCGTTTGCCCCTCTCGACGCACTTGTTTATTATTTTACTAGTGAGTAAAATTCGATTTGGCTCACTGAAATTCGTTTGCTCCTTTCGACGCACTTGTTTATTTCTATAGGAGTGAGCAAAGTGAGAAAGTGAGAAAATTAGGAGTAAAATCCAATTTTCCATTGAAATGAGATTTCTTTATTATCTATTGAGTAAAATTCGATTTTACTCACTGAAATTCGTTTGCCCCTCTCGACGCACTTGTTTTTTATTTTACTAATGAGTAAAATTCGATTTTGCTCACTGAAATTCGTTTGCCCCTCTCGACGCACTTGTTTATTATTTTACTAGTGAGAAAAATTCGATTTTGCTCACTGAAATTCGTTTGCCCCTCTCGACGCACTTGTTTATTATTTTACTAGTGAGTAAAATTCGATTTGGCTCACTGAAATTCGTTTGCTCCTTTCGACGCACTTGTTTATTTCTATAGGAGTGAGCAAAGTGAGATAGTGAGAAAATTAGGAGGACCCATATTTTCTCCATTCACTCGTGGCCAACCCGTTGTGGAATATTTTATCCATTTCCCCCTGGCCAACTTGTTGTGGAATATTTTCTCCATTTCCCCCTGGCCAACCCGTTGTGGAATATTTTCTCAATTTCCCCCTGAAAAACACGTACGTTGTGGAATATTTTCTCAATTTCCCCCTGGCCAACCCGTTGTGGAATATATTCTCAATTTCCCCCTGACCAACACGTACGTTGTGGAATATTTTCTCCATTTCCCCCTGGCCAACCCGTTGTGGAATATTTTCTCAATTTCCCCCTGACCAACACGTACGTTGTGGAATATTTTCTCCATTTCCCCCTGGCCAACCCGTTGTGGAATATTTTCTCCATTTCCCCCTGACCAACACGTACGTTGTGGAATATTTTCTCCATTTCCCCCTGGCCAACCCGTTGTGGAATATTTTCTCAATTTCCCCCTGACCAACACGTACGTTGTGGAATATTTTCTCCATTTCCCCCTGGCCAACCCGTTGTGGAATATTTTCTCAATTTCCCCCTGACCAACACGTACGTTGTGGAATATTTTCTCCATTTCCCCCTGGCCAACCCGTTGTGGAATATTTTCTCCATTTCCCCCTGACCAACACGTACGTTGTGGAATATTTTCTCCATTTCCCCCTGGCCAACCCGTTGTGGAATATTTTCTCAATTTCCCCCTGACCAACACGTACGTTGTGGAATATTTTCTCCATTTCCCCCTGGCCAACCCGTTGTGGAATATTTTCTCAATTTCCCCCTGACCAACACGTACGTTGTGGAATATTTTCTCCATTTCCCCCTGGCCAACCCGTTGTGGAATATTTTCTCAATTTCCCCCTGACCAACACGTACGTTGTGGAATATTTTCTCCATTTCCCCCTGGCCAACCCGTTGTGGAATATTTTCTCCATTTCCCCCTGACCAACACGTACGTTGTGGAATATTTTCTCCATTTCCCCCTGGCCAACCCGTTGTGGAATATATTCTCAATTTCCCCCTGACCAACACGTACGTTGTGGAATATTTTCTCCATTTCCCCCTGGCCAACCCGTTGTGGAATATTTTCTCAATTTCCCCCTGACCAACACGTACGTTGTGGAATATTTTCTCCATTTCCCCCTGGCCAACCCGTTGTGGAATATTTTCTCCATTTCCCCCTGACCAACACGTACGTTGTGGAATATTTTCTCCATTTCCCCCTGGCCAACCCGTTGTGGAATATTTTCTCAATTTCCCCCTGACCAACACGTACGTTGTGGAATATTTTCTCCATTTCCCCCTGACCAACACGTACGTTGTGGAATATTTTCTCCATTTCCCCCTGGCCAACCCGTTGTGGAATATATTCTCAATTTCCCCCTGACCAACACGTACGTTGTGGAATATTTTCTCCATTTCCCCTGGCCAACCCGTTGTGGAATATTTTCTCAATTTCCCCCTGACCAACACGTACGTTGTGGAATATTTTCTCCATTTCCCCCTGGCCAACCCGTTGTGGAATATTTTCTCAATTTCCCCCTGACCAACACGTACGTTGTGGAATATTTTCTCCATTTCCCCCTGGCCAACCCGTTGTGGAATATTTTCTCAATTTCCCCCTGACCAACACGTACGTTGTGGAATATTTTCTCCATTTCCCCCTGGCCAACCCGTTGTGGAATATTTTCTCAATTTCCCCCTGACCAACACGTACGTTGTGGAATATTTTCTCCATTTCCCCCTGGCCAACCCGTTGTGGAATATTTTCTCCATTTCCCCCTGACCAACACGTACGTTGTGGAATATTTTCTCCATTTCCCCCTGGCCAACCCGTTGTGGAATATATTCTCAATTTCCCCCTGACCAACACGTACGTTGTGGAATATTTTCTCCATTTCCCCCTGGCCAACCCGTTGTGGAATATTTTCTCAATTTCCCCCTGACCAACACGTACGTTGTGGAATATTTTCTCCATTTCCCCCTGGCCAACCCGTTGTGGAATATTTTCTCCATTTCCCCCTGACCAACACGTACGTTGTGGAATATTTTCTCCATTTCCCCCTGGCCAA
Organism: Leiobunum rupestre; assembly: GCF_980474605.1. Lineage (NCBI taxonomy): Eukaryota > Metazoa > Arthropoda > Arachnida > Opiliones > Sclerosomatidae > Leiobunum > Leiobunum rupestre. Next base: position 29,645,241 of record NC_143392.1, on the reverse strand, counting down.
CCCGTTGTGGAATATTTTCTCCATTTCCCCCTGACCAACACGTACGTTGTGGAATATTTTCTCCATTTCCCCCTGGCCAACCCGTTGTGGAATATTTTCTCAATTTCCCCCTGACCAACACGTACGTTGTGGAATATTTTCTCCATTTCCCCCTGGCCAACCCGTTGTGGAATATTTTCTCAATTTCCCCCTGACCAACACGTACGTTGTGGAATATTTTCTCCATTTCCCCCTGGCCAACCCGTTGTGGAATATTTTCTCAATTTCCCCCTGACCAACACGTACGTTGTGGAATATTTTCTCCATTTCCCCCTGGCCAACCCGTTGTGGAATATTTTCTCAATTTCCCCCTGACCAACACGTACGTTGTGGAATATTTTCTCCATTTCCCCCTGGCCAACCCGTTGTGGAATATTTTCTCAATTTCCCCCTGACCAACACGTACGTTGTGGAATATTTTCTCCATTTCCCCCTGGCCAACCCGTTGTGGAATATTTTCTCAATTTCCCCCTGACCAACACGTACGTTGTGGAATATTTTCTCCATTTCCCCCTGGCCAACCCGTTGTGGAATATTTTCTCCATTTCCCCCTGACCAACACGTACGTTGTGGAATATTTTCTCCATTTCCCCCTGGCCAACCCGTTGTGGAATATTTTCTCAATTTCCCCCTGACCAACACGTACGTTGTGGAATATTTTCTCCATTTCCCCCTGGCCAACCCGTTGTGGAATATTTTCTCAATTTCCCCCTGACCAACACGTACGTTGTGGAATATTTTCTCCATTTCCCCCTGGCCAACCCGTTGTGGAATATTTTCTCAATTTCCCCCTGACCAACACGTACGTTGTGGAATATTTTCTCCATTTCCCCCTGGCCAACCCGTTGTGGAATATTTTCTCAATTTCCCCCTGACCAACACGTACGTTGTGGAATATTTTCTCCATTTCCCCCTGGCCAACCCGTTGTGGAATATTTTCTCAATTTCCCCCTGACCAACACGTACGTTGTGGAATATTTTCTCCATTTCCCCCTGGCCAACCCGTTGTGGAATATTTTCTCAATTTCCCCCTGACCAACACGTACGTTGTGGAATATTTTCTCCATTTCCCCCTGGCCAACCCGTTGTGGAATATTTTCTCAATTTCCCCCTGACCAACACGTACGTTGTGGAATATTTTCTCCATTTCCCCCTGGCCAACCCGTTGTGGAATATTTTCTCCATTTCCCCCTGACCAACACGTACGTTGTGGAATATTTTCTCCATTTCCCCCTGGCCAACCCGTTGTGGAATATTTTCTCAATTTCCCCCTGACCAACACGTACGTTGTGGAATATTTTCTCCATTTCCCCCTGGCCAACCCGTTGTGGAATATTTTCTCAATTTCCCCCTGACCAACACGTACGTTGTGGAATATTTTCTCCATTTCCCCCTGGCCAACCCGTTGTGGAATATTTTCTCCATTTCCCCCTGACCAACACGTACGTTGTGGAATATTTTCTCCATTTCCCCCTGGCCAACCCGTTGTGGAATATTTTCTCAATTTCCCCCTGACCAACACGTACGTTGTGGAATATTTTCTCCATTTCCCCCTGGCCAACCCGTTGTGGAATATTTTCTCAATTTCCCCCTGACCAACACGTACGTTGTGGAATATTTTCTCCATTTCCCCCTGGCCAACCCGTTGTGGAATATTTTCTCAATTTCCCCCTGACCAACACGTACGTTGTGGAATATTTTCTCCATTTCCCCCTGGCCAACCCGTTGTGGAATATTTTCTCAATTTCCCCCTGACCAACACGTACGTTGTGGAATATTTTCTCCATTTCCCCCTGGCCAACCCGTTGTGGAATATTTTCTCAATTTCCCCCTGACCAACACGTACGTTGTGGAATATTTTCTCCATTTCCCCCTGGCCAACCCGTTGTGGAATATTTTCTCAATTTCCCCCTGACCAACACGTACGTTGTGGAATATTTTCTCCATTTCCCCCTGGCCAACCCGTTGTGGAATATTTTCTCAATTTCCCCCTGACCAACACGTACGTTGTGGAATATTTTCTCCATTTCCCCCTGGCCAACCCGTTGTGGAATATTTTCTCAATTTCCCCCTGACCAACACGTACGTTGTGGAATATTTTCTCCATTTCCCCCTGGCCAACCCGTTGTGGAATATTTTCTCAATTTCCCCCTGACCAACACGTACGTTGTGGAATATTTTCTCCATTTCCCCCTGGCCAACCCGTTGTGGAATATTTTCTCCATTTCCCCCTGACCAACACGTACGTTGTGGAATATTTTCTCCATTTCCCCCTGGCCAACCCGTTGTGGAATATATTCTCAATTTCCCCCTGACCAACACGTACGTTGTGGAATATTTTCTCCATTTCCCCCTGGCCAACCCGTTGTGGAATATTTTCTCAATTTCCCCCTGACCAACACGTACGTTGTGGAATATTTTCTCCATTTCCCCCTGGCCAACCCGTTGTGGAATATTTTCTCAATTTCCCCCTGACCAACACGTACGTTGTGGAATATTTTCTCCATTTCCCCCTGGCCAACCCGTTGTGGAATATTTTCTCCATTTCCCCCTGACCAACACGTACGTTGTGGAATATTTTCTCCATTTCCCCCTGGCCAACCCGTTGTGGAATATTTTCTCAATTTCCCCCTGACCAACACGTACGTTGTGGAATATTTTCTCCATTTCCCCCTGGCCAACCTGTTGTGGAATATTTTCTCAATTTCCCCCTGACCAACACGTACGTTGTGGAATATTTTCTCCATTTCCCCCTGGCCAACCCGTTGTGGAATATTTTCTCAATTTCCCCCTGACCAACACGTACGTTGTGGAATATTTTCTCCATTTCCCCCTGGCCAACCCGTTGTGGAATATTTTCTCAATTTCCCCCTGACCAACACGTACGTTGTGGAATATTTTCTCCATTTCCCCCTGGCCAACCCGTTGTGGAATATTTTCTCAATTTCCCCCTGACCAACACGTACGTTGTGGAATATTTTCTCCATTTCCCCCTGGCCAACCCGTTGTGGAATATTTTCTCCATTTCCCCCTGACCAACACGTACGTTGTGGAATATTTTCTCCATTTCCCCCTGGCCAACCCGTTGTGGATTATTTTCTCCATTCACTCGGTTCGCTACTCGAATTGGAGTAATATTTGTTGACTCGGGTGAATAGATGTACAGGCACTGCGTCTAGACGCAAAAAGGGGAACGACAGAAAAGAAAATTGCTTCGAGTAAACTAAGTTTTTTTCGTTAAATAAACTACTTAAGCCAGGAGCTAATCCAAACTTTGAATACGTTTTCAATTTTAATGATATACTCAGAAGCATAGTAGGGTGCGTTGATTGCGAATTTTTAATAAAGAATAGCGTCGTTTTGAAGAATATCATTCAAATTGCTAAATTAGTAGAATGAAGAGCTATTCACGGGAGCCAACATTTTGGCGAAAGGTTTCTAATCAACACGAGAAAGGTCGAACTTAAATCTTGGCTACGATACTGCCTGTAAGACACATTTTTCGTTAATAGATGAATAGGGACTTGGCAGCACGACGTCACGTTGTACCTTTGGCTGAGACCGCCATGCTGGTATGCTTTTCTTCCAATTGGAAAAAGTATGGGTGACGTATTATCAACACCATGCTGCCAAGTCCTTATTCTTCAAATAGCCGTTTAACCAAAAATTATAATTTTCCTATAGTTGTCGACCCAATAGGTGTTTTTACAAAAGATCGGTGGTCACGTGTTTTCAGTAAGTTTGCGTCACTACGGTCAAAATGAAATCTAGAAGTTGGCCGGTAATTTAGTGTCGTCCGCTATTTAAGATAAGGCTTACCTGTCGTTTAGTTTAACAGTAAAGTGAAAGTTCTAACTGCTATAGAAGATTATTTATTTTTGCTGAGTATTTTATATCTTTCAAGTTTAGTAAATAACAAATAACTAAAACCAGACTACCTTATAATATACATAACACATAAAAAGATATCTATTTGTAACGCTGTTAATATTTAAAACTAAAATTGTCTATACGCGGGCCTTAGTATCAGCAGCCGGATCTAAGCAGACGATGCCTTGCTCAAACATACTGAATTCCCATGAGCCTCTATAGCGAAAATCTTTTGTAGAACCACCTATTGTCCAATCTACCCAATTGATCACATTTAACCTGCGTTTAACGACCGTAAAATCATTCGCCTGATGGTTGAATAAACACTGTAATTGAAAGCGTGTAATGCATTACCGCGTTCCAGAACATATTTTATATAAATAACTACCCAAATTAAACCCCTTAAAGTGTCCATTTGAATAGTCTTACAGGAAGTGGAACCAATAGCCCAATCGAGATTCTAGTATTTCCGTTGTCAATAAGAGTTGAAGAGTTTGAGAATCCTTCTTGCCGGGCCCCAATCCGTTGAACTGATCCTAAAATGCTCCGCGAGGCAATTCTATTCCTCCCAATTAAGTTAAAAATTAGTTAGTTATTTAATTAATTAAGGAGCAGTTTCGCCCACCTCTCTTCTTTTCGGCGCTTGCAGACCTTACCGGTTGCACGCTTCTGTGAGAGGCAGTATATGCATATTGAAAATATGATAGATTTCTAAATATATCTGTGTAAAACCCTTCCCTCCTTGATGTCATAAACACGTGCTTATTTGGCGTATGGGGTTAACAAGCCCCGTGCACTACCTACGTAATTAATCAAGGCCCGGGCATGCTCCAAAAAAAATTATGGTCTTTAGAATTTGCCGCAAATAGTTCTTTTTATAAAGTAACGTGGCCTTCTTGTTGAAATGTTGCTCTTACGTCACAGTCTCTTACTTTGACAAGCCTACGAGCGCGCGCTACAGTCGCGAGGAATATAGCTTTTTCTAGAGCGCGTGCAAATCGCTCGTGCGAGGAATACACTAATAAAGCTGGGTCTTGTGACGTAAGAGCAACATTTTAACAAGTTGGGCAAGACCACTTTTTATTTTATAAAATCAACTATTCCCGCTACTGCTCCGGCCTTATCTATAGCATAGGCCATGGTGATTAAATCACGTAGGCTACGGCCGCTAGTGGCTGCATCGCAGCTTCGTAGGAAAGCGTTTAAGGCGAGTGTCGGCTCGACAAGAAGTAACTCTTTTTTCAACAGAGGTCGCTAACGTCGAAATCAAAACCAGATACTTAAGCTGCATTTTGATCCAAAAGGCGGAACATAAAAGTACCCCTCGTGTTGATTGGCTCGTTTTTAAATTTGAATATAACTTAAATTATAGTCATTTTTAACAATATATTTTACATAGGATATACAATTTAGGTCAAAGTCCACTAACGACTCGTAAGTAGAGTATAAGTTGTGTAATTTTAATACTCAAAAAAGGTTCTCTGACGACGTTATAGTTTCGCTATTTTGAATTTTAGCTTCTTGTGCCATTAGTAGATGGGACCACACTCTTCAGTGAAGTAATTTTTTTCGAAGCATTTCCATCTTTAATAACAATGGCCTTATCATAATACATATGGAAATGATAGAGCCGACAGTTGCTTTAAAGAATAAAACTAATGTTTAAGTATTTTTTTTAAATCTCAATTTTTATATTATCATATTTTAAAATCAAAATATTAGTTAACCTAGATCTAATATTGTATATTTTGGAAATTCTTACAAGTAAAACTTTTCGAAATTTTTACCCAAGCCAAGGCTTAATAAAATCTTTATTTTATAAAATTAATAGTTTTATTTGTGAAAATTACCAAGTAGATATAGGTTAACTAGTATTTCGATTTTAAAATAATGTAATATAAAAAATAGTTACACATTAGTTTTATTCTTTAAACGCTGTCCTACGAAGCTGCGATGCACGAGGGGTCGGACATTTGTACAAAATCCCGTACACTTCGCAAGAAATCTCCGACGAAATCGCGAAATCCCTGACGAAATCGCAAAATCTCTGACCAAATTTCAAAATCTCAGACGAAATCGCGAAATCTCTGATGAAATCGCGAAATCTTTGACGAAATCGCAAAATCTCTGACAAAGTCGCGAAATCTTATAAAATCGCGAAATCTTTGACGAAATCGCGAAATCTGACGAAATCACGAAATCTTTGACGAAATCGCGAAATCACAGAGATTTCGAAATCCCGTACGCTTTTTTTGGGAATGTCCAACCCCTCGGCGATGCATCCACTACCGGCCGTAGCCTACGTGATTTAATCACCATGGCCTATGCTATAGACATGGTTGGAGCAGTAGATTCGACATATATGCGCACCTAGCGGGATTTTGAGACGAATTCGAAAGACCAGTAAATGTATTTTTTTTCCGAGCATGCACGGGCCTTAATTAATTACGTTGGGAGTGCCCTGTGTAAGGATCTCAGATACTCTTAATTACATAATGCATGAATAAATATCAGACATAACTTTAGCAACCGATAAGCCCGCTCGAAATGTAATCAATAAGCACTTCGTATGTCTCGTTTCGTTGTAGGTTTGGCTGGTGCTCTTCGCGTTTCTATTACTGATGGGAGTCACAAATTGGCTCAACGAATGTTTCTTGAATGATCTTAAAATCAGAGATCAATGGATTCTCCGAATCGCCGAGAGCAGTGTCAAGTACCTGACCAAGCTGATGGGACAGGGTTCGTATAGAGCAACCACCAACTTAAGTCCTTTCACAATGAGAAAACTTTCTTGAAATTTACAGGAGATACTACCAGTTTGGGTCACGTGGGGAAATTATTGACCGGCGTTTGGTTACTTGCCATGGTATATATATGCGTTATAAAGGTGAATCCACAGGAGCGTGACTTCTCTGATTTGAAATACGCCACTCCAGTAATTGGGAATGCGCCATCAATTCTCAAATATGAGAAATTCTTAGTATGTCTTTTACTTAAATAGTATCTGCTTTCAAGATGGCTCCCCAATAAATTCTGAATTGTCGTATTAATTATTTTCGTTCGTGGTGTGAGAGTAATGAGAGTGTTTGGTGGCGATTTGTTAGTTGGCACACGTGACGTACCGTTGAAGGAGTTTTCCCTTTCCATAAAACATTGTTGAGGTTAACGGCAATATAGTTACTGTAGAGAGCTGTTGACTCGCGTGGCATGAAGGGCTTGCCACCACCCTCCTACGCATTGTAACCCGGCCACCTGAATTAATGGCATTGAGAGTCGCTAGCTATCTTGGACCTAAGGTGGTTCCTTTGCAACCTTACGAATATTTAATAATGTTTTATTCCACAAAATTGGGTAAGATTTGCTTCATAATCTATCTGTATTTTACCAGTGTTGAAACTCAAATAAATTGAAAACAATAAATCAGTGGCTATAAGAATCGAGAACCATGGCTAAATTCTGATAGCCTATTTTAAATAATTTTATAAAATAATTAATGTTCTAAATGAGAAATGAGCTTTGAATATATTTTAGATTATTAACCATTTAACGAAATAAAACCAATTCAATCCATTTATCTTACGTCATTGTCATAACAAATGGATTTAAATTTTTCCAAAACGTATGGATTTGAGTATGTTGGTCAAGATTTTAGATATTGTTTTCAAAAATACCTAAAAGGCTAATCAACAAATTGCTCTGAATAAATTTGAAAATACATATAATAGTTTAATTTCCAAAAACTATTCTACCAATGCCCAAACAGCTGGGAAATTGAACCCGAAATAATTGAAATCGTCACATTCGTAGGGTTTTCCTTAAGAGAAATTCATGCTCATATGGATGCACCTTAACTTCTTAAAACTTCCAAGAAAACATTTTCAGGAAGATTTATATAGTATTTCAAACTAAGCTAACGTAAACGTTTTACCGTAGATTGTGTTAATGAATTATTTCGGAAGCGCACTGATAGCAGCTCTTTCCACCCAGAAAGCTTTCGACACGATAGACAGCTTAGCTGACATTCTGCGCTACAAGAAACTGAGGCCGACCATCCTAGAGGCATCCGCTTACTCAGCCTTCTTTCAAGTAGGTCATTCTTATTTTCATAAAAGCGTTAAAGGAAAAGTTCAGGTTGGGTAAGATTTGGATTTATTTGAAAGATCATGTTTAAATAAACTCAAAAATATCAGTCGTAAAATTGTATCTTTTTTTAATGACGATAAATTAATTTTTGAACGAGCCAAATTTACCCGCCAAGCGAGCTGCCATTTTGTTTCGCGGTGACGTTTTAGGACTTTAATCACGCGCTGTTCGCGCTATAACAGCGCTCTGTTCCCTGCGCGCGCTTGCTCCGCGTGCGGTCTGCGGAGGGAAGGCGAAAGAAAATGGCAGCTCGCTTGGCGGGTAGATTTCAGTCGTTTAAAAATTAATTTCTCGTCATTAAAAAAAGATACATTTTTACGACTGATATTTTTGAGTATATTTAAACATGATCTTTCAAATAGACCCAAGTTTTACCCAACCTGTACTTTTCCTTTAAGCTTTCGGAAAGGTCAAGGCCCCTAGCTAAATGATCCAGGGCTAATAATCCACAATCTGTTGTTGCTAGGAATTTTAAATTTCCTGGTTACTTAGCTCGCGCGGACGGTCATTGGACAATAAATATTTCAATGACCTTGAACCATATCTTCAAGTTCATTTAAAACCTGAACCGTTAGGTTTAGAGTCTTGGTTCCAATTAGAAAAATGTGCGCCATAAAATTTTATGTACAATTGGATTTACATGTAAATTCATTAATAGGAAGCCGAAAAAAAATCACCACAAGTATTCTCTAACTTATTACCTTCGCCTTGAAGGCCTATCGGCCGAAGTACCGCGTATCGGTTTAACTTAATAAATAAATATATTTTAGTTTCCCCAAACGTTGTTGGTCTTTTTTACCTCTTCAACCGTGTTCATTGTTACCTTTAGACCAACGGTGGTTCTCGTTTTCTAAGTTATTAACACTTCATAGTGATCACTTAGACATTTTTTACCTAATGACCTGCTTGGTTTTGATGTTCATTTGTCGTTAGCTTTCTCACTGTCTCAAATTAGATGATGTTTGAGAGAGAGAGAGCTAGACCGGGTCAGATAGAAATCGATACACGACATATTCGTATTCTTTGCATTCGTCATCTGAGACAATTACCGATGTCAGAGAGTGGGTTCTGAGAACGAGAGAGAGCCAAATACTAATTTAACCCGGTTTGGAGTGCCAAAGTATTTTCCAAAAACTACACAGCAAATAAAGGTATATCAATTGAAGTTATACTACATTTGTAACCCGTTATGGAGTGCCAAAGTATTTTCCAAAAACTATACAGCAAATAAAGGTATAACAATTGAAGTTATGCTACATTTGTAACCTTCTTGGAAAAATAAAGCGTAAATTAACCCGTCGTACAGGATGAAACACACAAATATCAAAAATATTTTGTCTCTACGAGGCTTGTCTATAATTAAAATATGTATTTTATTGCTAGTTCAGAAGTTTGATGATCTCGTTATAATTTTATTTTCAATCGGCATGTCGTTATTTATTCAAGCAATCAATATATTATGTTCAAACGTGATGTAGAAGGGGATCATATCTTATCAGGAGTAAATAGGAAGAGTAGGCATTTGTAGCTTGGGCCAGTACAAGTCGGCATTTGTTGCTTTGGCCAGTACAAGTCGGCATTTGTAGCTTTGGCCAGTGCAAGTCGGCATTTGTTGCTTTGGCCAGTGCAAGTCGGCATTTGTAGCTCTGGCTAGTGAAAGTCGGCATTTGTAGCTTTGACCAGTGGTGTAGTCGAGCCAGGGCAGGCCAGGGCGCCCTGCCTCTTTTTTCAACTTTCCAGGGCGCGCCTTGCTTCTATTTCGTAAATCATTTATCTCGAATAAAGGGTGTGTGAATCTTCTATATTATAAAAACCACTTCGTCGTCGTCATCGTTCGAGCTTTTGGTTAGTCAGTAAGAAGGGCGAAGGCGGGGCAGCGAGGAAAAAGCGACCCGCGGAACAGAGGGAAACCGAGACTGCCTTTGGCTTCGCTACTGAGGTGGTTCGACTATCTATTTTGAGCTTTTGGTTAGTCAGTAAGGAAGGCGAAGCGGGCCGGCGAGGAAAAAACAACCCGCGGAACATAGGGAAACCGAGACAGCCTTTGGCTTCGTTACTGAGGTGGTCCGACTATCTATTTTCTCAAAATCGGTCGTCCCTGAGAGTTGGGCCGTGTTTGTCCCAACACGTAATACACCCGAAATTTTCTCTCTGTTTCCGCGGCGAATTGCGGAGGGGGAGGGGGGGGGGATCGTATGGGGTAGTTTCAGAAGGACTGTGAGTTTCGGAAACGGGGAGGGGCGGGGGGTTTCGGGGTCGTTCCGATTTAAAAGTCCCGTGGCGCTCTCGGCGTACGTTAGTCCCGTGGCCTTTATACATTAACCATTGGATACAGGGGGTTTAAAGGGGTACAGGGGGGTTTGTTGGAGAGTTTCGAAACACACAACTAGCTGAGGGCACGCTCGGCTAGTTTACTATAAATTTTGCACGCTGGAAAATACCATAACAATTTCAAATCGTTACCTAGGTCCGGGCAGCTTCGATCACGCTGAAAATCGAAGTTGGACGTACATTTATAGTGGCCGGTTCAGCCAACTTCGATTACGCGCGGACGCCGATCGTTTTTTTGCGCCGCCGCCGGATTATAATATTTTTAAACAGGGTTACCAGACTTTCCGTTGATATTGCGACGACAAGTTTGGGTTTGATGATATAAACCTTTATTTCAGTAACTATTTACAACAGTAGTTTGGTTTATGGGTGCGTGGACGGAGAGAATACCGAGGACTTGATGCGTCAGTGATCGGCGTGGCTGGATCTAGTGGTAGCGGCGGGGTCGAGTCAGGAACGGTCAGTGGATCAGAAACGAGAGCTGGGCGAGGGTCTGGTCTGTCGCTGCAGCTGGTCTGTCGTTCGTCGGCTGCTGCCCCGGCATTTGTAGGCGGAGCGCGGCTCCCAGAGAAGCGGTCGTCCCACAATCCGCTTCTGGTGGATGGGGGGTGAGCGCTGCCTCGGGGGGATGGGGGGAGAGCGTTGTCTCGGGGGACAACGCGAACCTCCGGGAACGAGTTGCTCCACAATCCAGTCGTTACAATATCAGTCTCTTTGCAGCTTTAACAAAAATGTAGTTCTTTCTTTATCACATTTTAATTATTACTTTGGTAGTGCGAATAAAAGACAAGTATATTTTCTACGAAATTTCATATAAACGCCGCGCCACGCCGCCACCACGGTTAAATTTTGGTTCAACGCCGACGCCGACAAAAAAGTTGGCGCATTCCGAAACCCAGGCGCGGTACCGATTCTTAGACGTTAAAAACCTTATAAACGTTGTATTTACTAAATTTGAAAGTTAACGGATTAATATGTAAACCTGGGGATAATAAAACATTTACATTGTATAAATTTAATTTGATGTCCATGGTCAAAAAAATAATAATATTTAAATAATATGACTGATTACTCAAGGTTTTTATAACAATATTTTAATGTTATAATTTTGGAAAACGTTAAAATTCTGCGAGCTTTCGGGTACGTGACCCCTTGTCAACACTAAATCTTAACTTAATTTTAAAATTCTTAAAATATTTCTTTCCTTATCCAAAGTAATTTTTTACACATTCCTTTAGTTTTCATTCCCCCCAATTTTTTATGCAAACTTTTCCTTTATCTTAATTTAATTTACCGTCATTTTTACCTCTCCGAGGGGAATATGCCCTAGGAGGGGTTTTACAATCACCGTGTCTGTCTGTCTGTCTGGGCAAAGTGTAATCACTGCGCTCGCAGTTTCGAATCAAAGTCTGCGTTCGCAGTGCCTTGAAATTAGGGAATTAGTTTTTCCAATAACCGTCCTTTTTGTCAGTGGATGTAATAAACTGTTGTTTTTTACGTATTCTAATTAATCAATCGTCACTAGGTGGCAGGGTAACCAACAAATGATCACGGTGTACATCTTATTATCAATTTGTGATGGCATCGGGCAGTTATTTAGAAGTTTAGTTGTAACGATAGTTACGTAACGCGATTTCTAAATGTAATAACGCCTATTGTTCTAGTAACATTTCTATTAAGCATTTTGAAATATTAGAATTATTGCTGTTAATTATTATAATGAAGTTTAATGTTTCGACCGGGAACCGAACCCGGATCACTAGATTTATAGACGGCTGTTTTACCACTAAACCACTGTTTCTTATTAGAAATTTATTTGGAATTAGTGATAAGACATGTGGAATGAAGGCTTAAAAAACGATAAATGACCGTTTTTGCGTCCCCCATGCTTTTTTATTTATATAAAAAGCTACGGAGTGTTTCTACTCTATATAAAAAAAGTGGCGTTTAAAAAATAAAATAATAATCTTAAATACTCAATCTGGCCTATTAGTCTATTTTAAACCCCCAGTGGGGTCATTCCATGACAAATCAACCAGAGGTGTCCACTCTACCCTCTTAGATTTCGCAAAAAATTGGTTTATAGGGTAATTTTGGGCTAAAAAGCCGATTTCCAAATTATTTTTAATGAACTATAAACGGTTTTGGAGATATTTGATACCAAATTTGGCCAAAAATGGAAAAAAGTTACCATGGCCTCTAAAGTCAAAAATTCACATCGTTTGATATAATAGTCCGATTTTAACCAAAACAAAGTTATTATGAAGACATTTTTGCGTTCTTTTCAAATAAAAATCTAGAACATTCTACATTGAACCGTTATTTATGAAAATTCAGATTGAATCATTTGACCTTTGACTTTTACTTGTTACTCAATTTTTAAAAATATTTTAATAAATTTTTTCGAATTGCCCATCCGTGATTTACTAGATAACGTTGAAACCCCAATACAATATTTTTAGTTTTCGAGGAAAAAATTCTTTTCCACAGCACCAATTGACCAAGTGAATGCCGCAGCTCTTTCGTCGATGAAAGAGATGAAAAACTTCGAGGCAATGAGAATCTCGAACTACCGAATGTCTTTGGTGAAATATCTACAGGTGATTTTGTATCGTGTTTATGAAAACAATTACTATATAGAAGTATAGTTGAGTAACTTTCGCATGAATTCGGCGAGTTAAATGCAGGGTTGGCACGGTGGTAACCAGTCCGGTTTTATCCACGTGGATTAATCTGGATTAATCCACGTTGAAAAATCCATGAAAAAATCCGGAATTTTCAAAAACTCGTTGTTTTAAAAAAATCACTAAGAAACGTTTCTATACTTAGCCAAAAAAAGAGCTTTTTATTGGTGAAAACAATACAGTTTAGTTTATGGAACTATCGCAAATTGTGTCAGTAATGACTAAATACTAATCAATATTCATTTTTCAGTATTTTGAGTATTAAGATACCTGTTTATCTTTACAAGTTTTTCTGCTTTTTCGTATCCTAATCTATTTCTCAAATTGGTCCATACTGGATCAATTTTCCTTCCTCCACTAAGATGCCCGCCCGCTTTTGGCATCCTACACTATTAGTTTTACAATTATTACACTTAATTACAGAAACTGCTTGAAATAAAATCAGTGTAATAAACAAATTAAAACACCTAATATGGTTCGTATGAGTGAAACTGTGAGACTGACTCTGTATAGCAAACGACGGCCTATGATTTAGGAGTGCCAGAAATAAGCAAATAACAGTTATTTAGACTGATTTCTTTCTAGCAGCTATAGTTTCTGTAATTAAGTGTAATAGCCGTAAAACTAATAGTGTAGGATGCCAAAAGCGGGTGGGCATCATAGTGGAGGAAGGAAAATAACACTATTTTATTTAATAACCAGAAAAATGTATGATTTTTGAAAAATCCGGATAAAACTCCAAAAGTCCGGATTTAACCTGCAAAAAACCATACTAGTGGACTTTTCAACAAAAAACCGGATTTTTGCCAACCCTCTTTAAATGTATCCGGCATTTGTCCCCGCTTTTCATTCGAATTATTACTCCTGGCCTGTAATTAAGGATCAATTCTGGGTTCCGCCTGACAATATGTTGTGCAAAATTGAATGCCCAGTTTTAGACAATATAACTAGGCTAAGGTCTAAGCATACTACTAGCAAAGAAGACAAAAAATTAATTGTAAAGGCTTTTTCAATGAATGCAAATAATAATTAAACACTATTGTAAACTATTAAAATAAAGCCTCTTGTGTTTGAAAAAATGTGATGTATTTACTTGGTCAATTGGTGCTGTGGAAAAGAATTTTTTCCTCGAAAACTAAAAATAATATATTGGGGTTTCAACATTATCTAGTAAATCACGGATGGGGAATTCGAAAAAAAAATATTAAAATATTTTTAAAAATTGAGTAACAAGTAAAGGTCAAAGGTCAAATGATTCAATCTGAATTTTCATAAATAACGGTTCAATGTAGAATGTTCTAGATTTTTATTTGAAAATAACGGAAAAATGTCTTCATAATAACTTAGTTTTGGTTAAAATCGGACTATTATATCAAACGATATGAATTTTTGACTTTAGAGGCCATGGTCACTTTTTTCCATTTTTGGCCAAATTTGGTATCAAATATCTTCCAAACCGTTTATAGTTCATTAAAAATAATTTGGAAATCGGCTTTTTGGCCCAAAATTACCCTTTAAACCAAATTTTTGCGAAATCTAAGAGGGTAGGGGTTGATAAATTAAAAAGAAAATTGTTTATTTGTCATGGAATGACCCAGTGGCGCAAAGGTTTTTTCTATATAAGGACATGCAGAAACAAGTCTAGACCCTTGTGGGGTAACTTGGGAATTAGTTATTGGTGTCTAGCCTAGAAGAAACTGTCGAACGTATACAATCAACTTCACTAAATGTGAGGTTTGGAAATTGTGCGCTAATGTTATCATTGCGGAAGACAATTAATTATATGGAAGTAGAACACTGTTTATGGTCGTAATTATTTGAACTTTTTCTTCTGAATTCATTGTTCTTTTTCTAAAGTATACGATACCAGTAACTATTTATTTTTCTTTGTGAAGGTGTTTTTATATTTATTTGTTTATAGCGTATTGAATTTATGTCCGCCATTAGTTCAATTAATAATTATTAATTACTACAAATTATTTATTAGTTAGCGCTTTCGCCTCGTAGCAAGAGGAACCGGGTTCGATCCCAACTCGGAACTATTCCTTCTGTGTTGAGTTTGCAAGTTATCTTCCCACTGGTTAAAGGTGTTTCCTTCCGAGTTCTTCGGTTTCCAATCCGCATAAAACTTGTAGAGGTTAACGACTTAACGGTAATAGTTAGTGACGGGAGCTAAAACTCACGTGGCGTGAAGGGCTTGCCACCACCCTCCTACGCATTGTAACCCGGCAACCTGAATTAATAGCATTAAAAGCTACTTGATGACTTGGGCTTAAGGTAGTGCCTCAATTGGTATTAGCCTAGCTGATTTATTATTAGATACCCGTGAGTTTTTTTATATCCAAGGTTTTGTTTTTAAGGTTAAAATGTAGTCCATAAATCTGTAACAAAACGTTAGTTAATTAGAAATCTCTCGGTAGTTTATAATTTTTGTTCGATTTTTTCCATGCATAAATTAGCTATAAATGCTGACCAAGAGTTTCCCACTGCGAGACCTTCTCTTGGTTTTCGGCCCTCTGCCCCTCTCCTAAAAGATTTTGAAATGACGTCCTGGACTGTAGTTGTACCCAGCCCCAGGTTCAAATCTCCAGATTCTCAACGAGCGCCTCTGTTAGGAAATAACTCTCCGAAATAATAACCTCTTAACCTACATTATTTTCTTATTATCTGATGATCTGACTGAATGAGACCGTATTAATTACTTCTAATGATTCGTAATAAATATGTAGCAATAATCTATGCCAAATAGCCAAAGAACATTAAACATGTAGTAATTTAATTTACAAAGTATATCTGTATTGATAATGTTTTGGATTTCAGAATTTTATATATTTCTACGGAGTTCCTATTTAAACTGAGTCCGCGGGCAATTGCCCATTTATATGTATTAGTCTCAAGTACAGTGTAGCCGATGCCGCCGTCGAATTATATAAAAAACTCCCCAACAACTAAGTCTTGAAAGATCGATGATAGTTCAATCGATAGAAAAAATCATACGCTCGGAAGCCCATTAAAATCTTTTAACTTGGTCATTTTCCCATTTATGTAGTTTTTGACAATTTTCGACTGGAAATCTTTATACATTTATGAAATTTAATTATATTTAGATGGCATTTATATTTGAATATAACTTACAATTCGCGTTAGCACTATGGTGATATTTGAATCTAGAACCATTTGATGATTAAGACACTAGATATTTGATATTTACGAGCTTGAAACGTACAAATTTCTTTTCCGTTTTTCCCCCGAAGGTTCAAAAGTTAAAATACGATTTAGCAAAAGACGATTTTTATCTCTTCATCTTCGTTCTTGTTATTATCATAATCGATTTTTCAGTTTTGTAAAAGTAATTTTTAGTTTGTTAATAATAAACATTCTGGTCGGTGACAAAGCTATAAAAATGTCTATGGCGAAAAGTAAATACTTTGGAAAAAGTCTTGGACTTGGGTCGTTTAGCGCGACGACTTATTTGAGGACCAAATATATTGAAACTTTGTACTCTGCCTCGGAAAAAATAGTTCCGTTCTCTTTTGGCTTTTTTTCAGGCAATACTAAATTTGTAAGTAGTTAAAAAATTACATTATACAGTTTATCAACCAGTTATTAATTTCTACTGCTAATATATTTCAGGTTTTAATAAAATTAATCAAAGTCCGATGAGTGGATAATTTCCCATTATTACCACAACCAACAGCGCCTCGGTTTTACTAGGGAAAACGTGATATTCATCTTGGAAATTGCCAGCCAAGGTTTAAGTGTAGAATTATTATTGGATAACTATAATGATGATTTTTTTGAATTGGATGAAGATTTTAAATCAATTTGTGGTACCTTTTCGCGGCATATTAATACTTATAATAAGTTAAAAAATAAAACGTACTATAAACAACGAAATGAGCCTACACAAGACAGGCGACACGCGATTACCGGACGCAGCGAAGAAAATCGCTCGCTTCAAATACCTACCCAAAAGCCTCTAGAGGAGCACTATTTTTTTAGAAAAAAACCCCGAATTTCTAGCAATCCTATTGGCTCTCAGATTCAAATGCTCTCCAGTGCGTTTAAAAGCTTAGCAACCACAGTGGAAGCTACAAGAAGGGGTCAGTGCAAGACTTTATCCCCAATATTTACTTTTGCTATGGCTATTAAATCCCTCGGTGAATTGCGGAAAAATTAATCAAGAGAAGGACTAACAATAATAATTGGATCAGAACGAAGCTTATTTCCAGTCCATTTCGCGGGTCTTTCTTTACTTCTTCGCCTTGTTTAAAGCTCTCTAACTTGGAGCCAAAGCTATATTTATTTCTGCGGTTGCTTTATGTTTCTAATTGAGTTAGTGGTAACGAATTTTCTTTATGCTTAGTACGCTAATTATTTTTAGTGAAAGGTGAGTTGATATATTGTTCGTTAGTCGAGATAACGTTCCTTTCGATAAAAATGACTCTTTATTTTCCTATTGAGTAATTTCACGGTTTTGTTAAGGGGGAAGAATACAGTAAAAGCCTCTTTTTCGTTCAAGCTGAACGTTTCTGTTTTAACAATTACATAATTGAATTATATTTGTCTTATTAGGCTGAACCTTCCTCTAGTGCTTAAAATAATTTTGATAATTATTATATTAATAGTTAACGAGATATAAGGTTCTAACTAAAGGGTAGTTTGGGCGCTTGCCCAACTTGTTTAGCTCCGGGGGTCCGAATTAAAACGTAATAACTTAATTTCTTTTAAATTTAAAATTGTACAAAGTATTTTAGGCACTAAACAAGAGGCTGTTCTACACTTAAATATTAATTTTATAAGTTAAAATACAAAATTAAAAGAGTTCAGCTTGAAATAGCGCGATAGTAGACAATGGCCACTGAAGTCTTGCCCCTTAAGGGTGCCATTTTCTCTAGGTTTCTTTATCCGGTTGGTTTTTAAGCTGTTACTATTCTTCTCGTAGAATTTAATTCGTGCAACTTTAATTAATTTAATATATCAAAGATAAAATTATCAATTATTGTGCCATGAAAAAACATTTTAAAACAAGTCGTCGACGGATGGCGTTACTCTTTCAATTTGAATTGCGACTTTCAGTGTAGTCTACAGATATGTGAAGGTAAGCAGTTAGCCGGATCAGGTTAATCTTTAATATTTAACTCACCTAGAAATCGGATTTTTAATTGTATCTGATTTTATATTTAACTCACCTAGAAATCGGATTTTTAATTGTATCTGATTTTATATTTAACTCACCTAGAAATCGGATTTTTAATTGTATCTGATTTTATATTTAACTCACCTAAGAGATAAGTGGGTGCGTCTACCGATAAGGGGGCACCTGCGGGCGGGGGAAACGGGGGTGAAACGGGCCCCTGTAGGGGCCCCCATTTTGCGTACATTTTCGGCGGGTCAAAAGGTTAGCTGATTTACGATGTTACCCTCATAAAACCTAACCCTGGGTCAATAGGTTATCTGCCCCTATGGACACGATGCAAACAGCCGTTAAATAAGGGTGAAACGGACCCCTGTAGGGGCCCCCATTTTGCGTACATTTTCGGCAGGTCAATAGGGCAATAGCTGGAGGCACCCCATTTTAGGGTCAATAGATGATTTACGAGGTTGATTTACGATGTTAGGTCAATAGGTTATCTGCCCCTATGGTGGTGACACGATGCAAACAGCCGGCCCGTCATAGTTAATAGCTGGAGGCACCCCCAATTTAGGTCAAAAGGTTAGATGATTTACGATGTTATAACCCATAAAACCCGGGTTATAACCCATAAAACCCAGGTGCTAACCCATTATAGGTCAATAGGTTATCTGCCCCCCCCCCCCTATGGCGGTGACACGATGTTATGCAAACAGCCTACCCGTCATAGTGAGTGTCACCCCCCTGTCTTTCGAGTTGGTTGGTTTTCGCCGACAAACACTTTCGGGCCCCTAAGGGTAGCGTAAAATAGCGGGCGGTCATCGGTAAAAGTGTTTTGGAAAAAAAGAGCAGAGTGTATACAAATTATAAGGTTTTATTTATACATTCAAAGTTACAGTACATTAAGCGGATGAAAACGTTTAAAGATAAAACAATTTATTTTTAATATATTTATGGCTGGTAGATACCATATTAAACAAATTGTAAAAGTTAAATACACAAAACATATTTTGGTTGGCCACTGTTTCTTTAAAATCGTCAATAATTTTAAATGCTGTTACGTAATTGGACGCGTAGCGGACAACGGTATCATACCTTTCATGTTCATCCGATAGAAATAAATTGTTGGGTGCACATGGTTCTTTATACAATATTTCGTAAATTTTACGATAATTATCGGTTATAACGTAACCCATTAATTCAAAGAGTTTTTGGTTCACTTTAAGGAGTTGAATGTGCGAATTAATGAAATATTTGAGTCTGTCCAATTCTCGAGTTTCCGGCGCTTTGATTACGACCGACGCTTCGGATATCGTACTTTGCAAGGTTAATTCTTTTTGGTCAGACATGGCGGCGGTCACTAGCGCATCAGATAGCGGGAACGGTGATCGAAAGGGCAACCGTTGGGGATCATTTATTTGTTCCCAGTGGCCGTATAAATCATCCCAGGCGCGCGAAGACATTTCAAAGACCTGGTGTGTGATTTTATTGCATAGAGCTACAGATATATCGAGCTCAGACGTAAAACCCGTAGTAACGAAAAGCTCGGATGAAAGTGAATACCGAGGGTTAACTTTCCGCTGAGTCGGATCAAATTTAGACATTTTAGTAGGCGTTGGAACGTTATCTACACAGCTTCGTTTAGACATGATGCTCGAGAAACGGTTTGTAGTGTACTGCCGATGGATGACGGGGATGAATCCCTTATATAGCGATAATAATTTGATGACGTAATCAGGATGACGTAATGGGTTGACTCAATGACTCACGCGATTAGTCAAATTTTGCGGTGTTATGTGTATAGCGACGGCCATATTGGTAAACCAAAGAGATAGAAATTCTACAAGTCCCATTAAAAGTAAAATCAACGCGATTAGTAATGCGTTTTTAGGATTGTTCGCGATAAGGCGAGTAACGGGAAAGGCGGGATCGTCCCTATTCGGTAGGGCTGGTGGAATCATCTGACATGATGTTATGCAAACAGCCAGTAGCTATAAACCCGAGTAATGGGCCCCCTACGGCATCTGTCAAACACTTTTTTCCACGTGCGAGTGGTGTTATGAAATAAATCCAAATAGTTCAATGGGTCGAGCCCTTTGTGTATCTATTCATAACTATTTTCACCGACAAACACTTTCCCCGTGTAACATTATTTTCAAACACTTTTACGATGCGCAAAGCTATCCGTCTTACGGAATATCGGCCCTAAGGGGTAAAGGGTAGATAGAGGATGGCCCTTGCCCCCCAGCGCGTAAAATAGACACAGCGGGTGTCCCTTCTCGCTAGCTAAAAGTGTCGTTTTTACATCAGGTGTGGATTCTTCGCGCTAAAATGGTTATAACAAACGATTGTTCCCACCAAAAATGTAAAATCCATCTCCGCTGTTCTCGGATGAGGACGTAGCCATTTAAGTTTTTATCAATTTTTATATTTTTAGCTTGGCGATGTATTCCAAAATTAAATGGTAACCAGTATGCGTTACAATTTCAAGATGCAAGATACTCGAGAATGGTAAAATAGTCTATATTTAAAGTTAAAATGCCGTACAATATAGTTGAAAATTATCTTTTTAAGTCTGTGTCCACCCATTGATTATGTTAGGAAGTGAAAAAATTTCATTTAGCAAGCTTTTCTTCAATTTCGGTATCCACCCTGTATCATTTAAAAGCTCAAGCATTGTTTTTATCAAGTTAATTTCAAAAATATCTTAAAACAAGCTTCCCTAAGTCTGACTAGCTCTGTAGGGTAATAATAAAATAGCTAAATATTTTTTGGGTTTAATACTTGTGATGCTTAGTGAAAATTTTCCATATACTACAGTATTAGGTTGGCTAATTATTTTTTTCACCTGCTACCATTCTCAACGGGTGAACATAGAATAACAAAGATAATTGTCCAATATATTTAAAGCCAACTTTCCTTACATTTCTCTATGAAAACACTGAAGCTTCTTTCAATGCGATAACTTTATTACATGCATTTTTTTTTTCAGAATTACAATTATTGAATCGAAAAAAATATGGAACCACCCTAGAATTAACCAACACAGGTATTCAGAAGAGATGGTGTTCAATTTAAAAAAATTACTTTTTTTGGATCCACCCTATATCAGTTATATAAAACCTGAAATTATTTATTTTTTTGAATTCTAATTTAACCATCACTTTAAAAACGGTAACTTCCCTTAAATTTCAAACTGAAAACACTAAAGTTTCATGCAATCCATTAACTTTGACTTTTGAAATTTTTTCACTCAGAATCATCACATTAAATGAGAGCCACTCTGTATCGTAAAATTAAAAGCTCAAGCAATTTTTTTCCAAATTCATTTTTAACTTATCTTAAAACACGCTTCCCTAAGTCTGACTAGCTCTGTAGGTTAATAATAAAATAGCTAAATATTTTTTGGATTCAATAATTTTGATTCTGAGTGAAATATTTGCATATATTACAGTATTAGTTTGACTAATTAATTTTTTTTTCATCTGCTACCATACTCAATGGGTGAACATAGAATAATAAAGGTAATTTTCCACTATATTTAAAGTCAACTTCCCTTACATTTCACTATGAAAACACTGAAGCTTCTTTCAATGCGATAACTTTATTACATGCATTTTTTTCCCAGAATTACGATTATGGAATCGAAAAAAAATATGTGACCACCTTAGAATTACCCAACACAGGTAATCAGAAGAGATGGTGTTCAATTTAAAAAAATTACTTTTTTTGGATCCACCCTATATCAGTTATAAAAAACCTGAAATTATTTATTTTTTTCAATTCTAATTTAACCATCACTTTAATAACGGTAACTTCCCTTAAATTTCAAACTGAAAACACTAAAGTTTCATGCAATCCAATAACTTTGACTTTTGAAAATTTTTCACTCAGAATCATCACATTAAATGGGAGCCACTCTGTATCGTAAAATTAAAAACTCAAGCATTGTTTTTATCAAATTAATTTTAAACATATCTTAAAACACGCTTCCCTAAGTCTGACTAGCTCTGTAGGTTAATAATAAAATAGCTAAATATTTTTTGGGAGTCAATAATTTTGATTCTGAGTGAAATATTTGCATATATTACAGTATTAGTTTGGCTAATTAATTTTTTTCATCTGCTACCATACTCAATGGGTGAACATAGAATAACAAGGGTAATTTTCCATTATATTTAAAACCAACTTCCCTTACATTTCACTATGGAAACACTGAAGCTTCTTTCAATGCGATAACTTAATGACATGCATTTTTTTTGCCCAGAATTACAATAATTGAATCGAAAAATTATCCAACTCGGCTTATTACGCGGATAATACAGAAATATAAATTACTTGATCAAAACGTTTTACGAATAATTTTGAGAGCTTTATCTATTGAATAAAAGTTAACCATCCCCAACCTCAAGGGTGGTATCGCGCTTAGATAGAAGACCCGATATGTTCGCGAATTCCGACAACGACCATAATTTCAAACTATGTTTTTTATATTTTTTATTTATTTCTTTCTTTTATTTTGTTTAATTATATATATTTAAAATTGAAGCTGAAACAAATTTTAAAATGACTTTGGTTTCCCCATAAGACATGCTACCCTCCCCACCTCGCCGTCTTGCACGCGTGCGCTGATTTCCCCTGGGGAGGGCGCGGTCTGGGGCGCGGATTTCTCGGGGGGCGCGTCGCGGTTAATTTAAAAATCAAATGAAAACATAGATTTAAGTGTTTTGCGCTGTTAATTTGAATTTGAAACATGGATTTGAGTGTTTTGACGTCATAGAATATTCGTTGTTAAAGTAACGTAGAATGGAAATATTTTTAAACTTTATTTTAATATCATTGTAGTACTTAAATATGCTGGGCACTTGACCATATATGCATGTAATAAAGTTATCGCATTGAAAGAAGCTTCAGTGTTTTCATAGTGAAATGTAAGGGAAGTTGGCTTTAAATATAGTGGAAAATTACCTTTATTATTCTATGTTCACCCATTGAGTATGGTAGCAGATGAAAAAAAAATTAATTAGTCAAACTAATACTGTAATATATGCAAATATTTCACTCAGAATCAAAATTATTGAATCCAAAAAATATTTAGCTATTTTATTATTAACCTACAGAGCTAGTCAGACTTAGGGAAGCGTGTTTTAAGATAAGTTAAAAATGAATTTGGAAAAAAATTGCTTGAGCTTTTAATTTTACGATACAGAGTGGCTCCCATTTAATGTGATGATTCTGAGTGAAAAAATTTCAAAAGTCAAAGTTAATGGATTGCATGAAACTTTAGTGTTTTCAGTTTGAAATTTAAGGGAAGTTACCGTTATTAAAGTGATGGTTAAATTAGAATTGAAAAAAATAAATAATTTCAGGTTTTATATAACTGATATAGGGTGGATCCAAAAAAAGTAATTTTTTTTAAATTGAACACCATCTCTTCTGAATACCTGTGTTGGTTAATTCTAGGGTGGTTCCATATTTTTTTCGATTCAATAATTGTAATTCTGGAAAAAAAATGCATGTAATAAAGTTATCGCATTGAAAGAAGCTTCAGTGTTTTCATAGAGAAATGTAAGGAAAGTTGGCTTTAAATATATTGGACAATTATCTTTGTTATTCTATGTTCACCCGTTGAGAATGGTAGCAGGTGAAAAAAATAATTAGCCAACCTAATACTGTAATATATGGAAAATTTTCACTAAGCATCACAAGTATTAAACACAAAAAATATTTAGCTATTTTATTATTACCCTACAGAGCTAGTCAGACTTAGGGAAGCTTGTTTTAAGATATTTTTGAAATTAACTTGATAAAAACAATGCTTGATCTTTTAAATGATACAGGGTGGATACCGAAATTGAAGAAAAGCTTGCTAAATGAAATTTTTTCACTTCCTAACATAATCAACTATATTGTACGGCAACTTCCCTTAATTATCACTCTGAAAACACTGAAGTTTCCTTCAATCCAATAACTTTAACATATTCAAATTTTTCACTCGAATCATCACATTAACTGAACCCAGAAATATTTATCTCTGTTAATCGTACTCTACACAGCTATTCAGAAGTGCAACGTTTTTAAAGTTATGGTTAAATTAGAATAAAAAAATAATATGTAAATGATATAGGGTAGATACAGAAAAAAAATCTTATTTAAAAGCTGAAGTAATTTTCTTTTAAATTGAACACTACAAATATAGTTTTCGCATTTTAACTTTAAATATAGACTATTTTACCATTCTCGAGTATCTTGCATATTGAAATTGTTACGCATACGGGGTTACCATTTAATTTTGGAATAGATCACCGAAATGTTTTAATTAAAATATCTTTTATTTTCTACAATAATTACCTTTTATTACCATAAATAATGCAAAATACTCTGTACGCTCAATACGTTTAAATAGCTTTCCAAAATGTAAATATAGGTAGTAAAATACTATAAAAACCCCTGACTCTACGTTCAATACGTTAAAATAGCTTTCAATACGCCAAATATAGGTGGAAAAATAATAGAAAAACACACATACTATTATTATTTTTTAATTTTTGGAAATACACAACATCCACCAGTTACTTCGCAATATGACAAATTGGCTGCTCTCTTAGTGCCCAACATATCACAATTTAAACACAAGTATATGCGTGGTAACGCTTTTAATACACCTGGAGGAATTCTTATACTTAGAATTCTTTTTGATTGGAAATAAACAGCTTTACGGTACTTCAAACAGATTGAGTATCCGTCACAGTACCCTGCTAGCCGTCCGACAGCTGGAACATGAAAAACTGAACCGTCACAATATATACAGAAGTAGTCACCAGTTCTTAATAATGACGTGATTCCGTCTTTCTTCAATTCTTCGACTGATATTGCATTCACTAGTGGTAAATACACGCTTGGTTATAAATTCATATATAATTCTTATAATAGTTTCTAGTGAAGGCTACCAGTAATTAAGAATTAACATTACAACTAAATAATTATATATAAAAATAATGTGATTTCTAAGCTAGCTTTAAAAAAAAATAACCGAAAACAATCTTACTTTTGAAAAATGACTCTTTAATATCAAAAATCGTCTGTCATACTCGGAAACAATTAATTGATCACTGATGTCGTTTCTAATATTTCTTCAGCTTTTAAAGAAAAAAAGAGTTACTCGAGAATGGTAAAATAGTCTATACTTAAATTTAAAGTGCGTTTTAAATTGAAGTGATTCTTATTTTGTATTCCACTTTCACAATGGGAAAAGTGTCTTTCTCAAATGTTGTAGTTGTACTATTGTTAGAACTATTTAAATCCATAAGATAGAATCGTTCAGTACTTTGCTGATATAAAAAGAGGGACTCGTTCAAATGGAAATATTTTTAAACTTCATTTGAATATCATTAGCGTGTAAGTGGTCCATGTACCCAAAATTGAACCGCAAGTTCAGATATGCTAATACATAGAAAATACTATAAAAGCATCTTAACTCTACTTTTAATACATCAAAAAAATTCCGATATTAAAATATTTCAAAATACTCAATTAATGTACTAAGTTACGTTAAAAAAGAGCCTATCGTAAACACGAATTCCTCCAATTGTTAAACATAGATTCCAGATTAGATGGTGTATGTATGATGGGTAAGACTCTTGTCAGAAAGATGAATTTTTATTTTAATACGTTAAAATAAATTTCGACTATACAAATATAGTTTTCGCATTTTAACTTTAAATATAGACTATTTTACCATTCTCGAGTATCTTGCATCTTGAAATTGTAACGCATACTGGTTACCATTTAATTTTGGAATACATCGCCAAGCTAAAAATATAAAAATTGATAAAAACTTAAATGGCTACGTCCTCATCCGAGAACAGCGGAGATGGATTTTACATTTTTGGTGGGAACAATCGTTTGTTATAACCATTTTAGCGCGAAGAATCCACACCTGATGTAAAAACGACACTTTTAGCTAGCGAGAAGGGACACCCGCTGTGTCTATTTTACGCGCTGGGGGGCAAGGGCCATCCTCTATCTACCCTTTACCCCTTAGGGCCGATATTCCGTAAGACGGATAGCTTTGCGCATCGTAAAAGTGTTTGAAAATAATGTTACACGGGGAAAGTGTTTGTCGGTGAAAATAGTTATGAATAGATACACAAAGGGCTCGACCCATTGAACTATTTGGATTTATTTCATAACACCACTCGCACGTGGAAAAAAGTGTTTGACAGATGCCGTAGGGGGCCCATTACTCGGGTTTATAGCTACTGGCTGTTTGCATAACATCATGTCAGATGATTCCACCAGCCCTACCGAATAGGGACGATCCCGCCTTTCCCGTTACTCGCCTTATCGCGAACAATCCTAAAAACGCATTACTAATCGCGTTGATTTTACTTTTAATGGGACTTGTAGAATTTCTATCTCTTTGGTTTACCAATATGGCCGTCGCTATACACATAACACCGCAAAATTTGACTAATCGCGTGAGTCATTGAGTCAACCCATTACGTCATCCTGATTACGTCATCAAATTATTATCGCTATATAAGGGATTCATCCCCGTCATCCATCGGCAGTACACTACAAACCGTTTCTCGAGCATCATGTCTAAACGAAGCTGTGTAGATAACGTTCCAACGCCTACTAAAATGTCTAAATTTGATCCGACTCAGCGGAAAGTTAACCCTCGGTATTCACTTTCATCCGAGCTTTTCGTTACTACGGGTTTTACGTCTGAGCTCGATATATCTGTAGCTCTATGCAATAAAATCACACACCAGGTCTTTGAAATGTCTTCGCGCGCCTGGGATGATTTATACGGCCACTGGGAACAAATAAATGATCCCCAACGGTTGCCCTTTCGATCACCGTTCCCGCTATCTGATGCGCTAGTGACCGCCGCCATGTCTGACCAAAAAGAATTAACCTTGCAAAGTACGATATCCGAAGCGTCGGTCGTAATCAAAGCGCCGGAAACTCGAGAATTGGACAGACTCAAATATTTCATTAATTCGCACATTCAACTCCTTAAAGTGAACCAAAAACTCTTTGAATTAATGGGTTACGTTATAACCGATAATTATCGTAAAATTTACGAAATATTGTATAAAGAACCATGTGCACCCAACAATTTATTTCTATCGGATGAACATGAAAGGTATGATACCGTTGTCCGCTACGCGTCCAATTACGTAACAGCATTTAAAATTATTGACGATTTTAAAGAAACAGTGGCCAACCAAAATATGTTTTGTGTATTTAACTTTTACAATTTGTTTAATATGGTATCTACCAGCCATAAATATATTAAAAATAAATTGTTTTATCTTTAAACGTTTTCATCCGCTTAATGTACTGTAACTTTGAATGTATAAATAAAACCTTATAATTTGTATACACTCTGCTCTTTTTTTCCAAAACACTTTTACCGATGACCGCCCGCTATTTTACGCTACCCTTAGGGGCCCGAAAGTGTTTGTCGGCGAAAACCAACCAACTCGAAAGACAGGGGGGTGACACTCACTATGACGGGTAGGCTGTTTGCATAACATCGTGTCACCGCCATAGGGGGGGGGGGCAGATAACCTATTGACCTATAATGGGTTAGCACCTGGGTTTTATGGGTTATAACCCGGGTTTTATGGGTTATAACATCGTAAATCATCTAACCTTTTGACCTAAATTGGGGGTGCCTCCAGCTATTAACTATGACGGGCCGGCTGTTTGCATCGTGTCACCACCATAGGGGCAGATAACCTATTGACCTAACATCGTAAATCAACCTCGTAAATCATCTATTGACCCTAAAATGGGGTGCCTCCAGCTATTGCCCTATTGACCTGCCGAAAATGTACGCAAAATGGGGGCCCCTACAGGGGTCCGTTTCACCCTTATTTAACGGCTGTTTGCATCGTGTCCATAGGGGCAGATAACCTATTGACCCAGGGTTAGGTTTTATGAGGGTAACATCGTAAATCAGCTAACCTTTTGACCTAACCTTTTGACCCGCCGAAAATGTACGCAAAATGGGGGCCCCTACAGGGGCCCGTTTCACCCCCGTTTCCCCCGCCCGCAGGTGCCCCCTTATCGGTAGACGCACCCACTTATCTCTCACCTAGAAATTGGATTTTTAATTGTATCTGATTTTATATTTAACTCACCTAGAAATCGGATTTTTAATTGTATCTGATTTTATATTTAACTCACCTAGAAATCGGATTTTTAATTGTATCTGATTTTATATTTAACTCACATAGAAATCGGATTTTTAATTGTATCTGATTTTATATTTAACTCACCTAGAAATCGGATTTTTAATTGTATCTGATTTTATATTTAACTCACCTAGAAATCGGATTTTTAATTGTATCTGATTTTATATTTAACTCACCTAGAAATCTGATTTTTAATTATCTGATTTTATATTTAACTCACCTAGAAATCGGATTTTTAATTGTATCTGATTTTATATTTAACTCACCTAGAAATCGGATTTTTAATTGTATCTGATTCATTATCTCAAGTAACCGATCTGAACGGATCTGCTATAGTAAATCTCATCAGATTCAATTATCTGAACAGGCAACGTCATAATACCTTCTACTTTTCAAAGTGGGTGAACAATTAGGCTTTTCGGGTTACATAGAGCCAACAAGAGGTCCTTAATTTATGCCATAATTAAGGAATGATAATATTAATGTTTATTTATAAAGATTTAATAAATTCGGGCCACACAATGAAATTGTACTATCGCCTTCTTGGTGAACTTGCTTTCTTACGTAACGCAATTTCCTATATTTGAAAATGGATTTGCTTATAATCCTTAACTTACCTCCTTAGGAGCATTACCCTAGGATTAGATTATAAATAACTAATTACCGAACAATATCATTACCAATAGGGAGAAGTATACATATCCCTATACTGCTTAAAGGAGTAGAACCCTCTGGTTTGGTAGGGTGCGCCATAGCTTCTCTCTTTTCTCGCTCATGGCGCTAGTCTAGAACGATAGCAGAAACACCCAATTCTTCTATTAGAGGAAGCGTGCCCGCCATGAAGAGTTTTCTCACTTCCAATCTTTATTGTTGCATATTTAGCGTTTAATTTTTAAATGCACCCTTAATTAACGTATAAGCAACAATATCCGAGCTATAAATTAATTATTTTCATTATAGTTTGGATATTTATTAAAATATAATTTCTTAATAATGAGGTACGTAGTTTTAGATTCACGAAAGGCGTTCAAGTAGATATGATAAATTAAAGTACTACCAAAGCGGGGATACTTTAAATTCCTCAAAAACCACTGTATTTCACACTACGTATAACACGTGGTTAGATAATAAGGGGAGGGAATTATGTATTGCCCCAAATTCCTGAAAAGGTTATACTCCCTTTAAGTTCTTCGCTTGGGAAAGGGGTCTAGAAACGCTTACGAAGTTGGATGGGGAAAAGCTAGGTCTCAAATTCTGTGAACCGTATACCATAGAACCACCAATGAACAAGTTGGCAAGCCAAAATATACCTCTCCTCGGAAGAATTGTCCCTAGTGGTATTAATTTCTCGAGATAACCCTTAAAGATATATCTCCGCAATTTAGAGTTATTTGTTAAAAATATTAACCCATTTCTATCCCGCCCGGTATAAAATTTTAATTATAATTAAAATAATTGAGACGAAACGACCAATTTTAATTTATTCAGAATATCATAAGTTAAGTAGTTACAACAGTAAGTTAGACGTACTATAAAAATGCACAATTGAATTAAACCCTTTTACAGAACAAGTTTATCAGTTAAATATAATACGAAGCAAATTTTAATGAAAGAAATATCTACAGAGGCTTTTTGGAATTACTCGCTTACGAAATACTTGCCGCATCTTTAACGCTCATTTTATTTCAACACTCGCCCTTGATGAAGATACCGTAGATATCTGGTAGTGGACGACTCGTTCACTTCCTGTTGACGTTGTGACGCATACCACATGAAAAAGACCAATGCCGTCCAATTTCCAATATCATATAATGACTCGCACACCCAAGAAATCGTAGATATCCAATTATACACACCAAATGTATTTACAAGAAGCAAAAACCTTACCATCAACAAAGCACAGAGAGCCACTTGACTAACCGCCACCTCTTAAAGCAATTAACGTTAAATTATCTCCTTTGAATTAACAGAACTATATATAGGTCGTTAAGAAAGTGGACCACCCACAGGGTCTACCCTTTAACCCTCTAATCTCGGCTGACTGCGCTAAAACAAGATTTAACCTTTAAAAAATACCAGTTTAGGCCTTCATAAATTCATTAATAAAAAAAGACTTTATTACCTATTATGCTTACGATGCCTGTCTTAATTTCAGTGAATCTAAGCAGCTATCGGTGGTTCTGTGGTAGAGCGCTCGACTGCCAAGCCGAATGGTCTGGGTTCGAAACCTGGGTGGCGCATTTGTTTTTAATCAATAGAGAAACGCTAAATTAGAATTTCTTCGATGCAATAATTTCAATTTCAATTCTATTTCAATTAAACCAAAATTTCCTACTCTATTAAATACGCTTCCGATAAAGCTGAAGGTCTAATTTTCAATAAAGCGTAACAAGTGTCGGTGGTTCTGTGGTAGAACGTCCGCCTGTCAATCAGGAGGTCTCGGGTTCAAATCCCGCCCGATGCGATCGCAAATTGATACTAAGACGAATACCGTGTACAACTGGTGGAAACCCTGCCATTGGACGTTGAGAGGTAGCATTACACTCAGCACTCGGTCCGTCCCAAAGTCAATAAGGAGAAGTTGGAGAGAAAACGCCCATATAAACACAACAGACTCAACATGCACAACCATCAGAACACAAACACAACAAATTCAACACTCACAACCTACGCATAAACATTACAAAAACCGTAATACACCAAACCGTCACGACGGTGAGCGAAAAAACACCATCCAAACCAAACCGCAAATGCATCCGTTAACGCTCACCGTCACACGGTGGTTTTGCCAACCCTTTGAGAAACTGCGTACGCAGTGATTACACTTTGCACCGAAAATGCGAACGCGTTCGCAGTCCTGACAGACAGACAGACCCACCCACAGACCCACCCACAGACCCACAGACAGACACGGTCGTTGTATAACCCCTCCTAGGGGACTTTGTCCCCTCGGAGAGGTAAAAATAGAAATTCAGCTTAAGCCGAAGCGTATTTAAATATAACGACATTTCGTGTTCGACTTAATTTATTGCGTAGAGGAAATTCCAAAGTGGCGGCTTTAATAATAAAAACAAACCAGATGATCAGGATTTTAACCCGGCCCCACCGGGTTTGCAGGCGAGTGTTCTACCACAGAACCACCGACACATAATTCGCCGCAAACAAATTTAGGAAAACAGCTTTTTTCGAAAGTCCATTTTCCTTTTACGCTTTTATAAACGTATTAACGTCAATTTATTCTATAATATTTTAATATTTATAAATTAAAATTGAAATTAATTAATTATTTATTTTAATATAAAATACGGTCGTGTCCAGGAATGGAACCCGGGTCATATTTATATCAGGCGGATTGTTTACCGCTGAGCCATTGTCTTTCGTGACGCCGGGTTTAAAATAAAAAATACCACAGCCAACTCTTACGAGAAGAGGTATATTTTGTTAAATTCGACTGCATTACGCATCTTTCTTAATACGCTACCAAATAATCCTTTCACCACTGACAATTAAGTATAAGTCAGCATCCGATCCGCTTAATATTTCAATTAAGCCAATCCAATCATAGGCTATTCTTGGAAAGAGATCGCTGACCTAGTGACTGAGCTAGGTTGTCAGAAAAACGCAGCAACAACTGAATTGCGTCAAGCTAGACTCCAATTCTTTCGCAACGACTTTACCCTCGTTTGCCAAACGTATGATAATTAAAGCGCACGTCGATAATTTCGAGCCAATGTTTGGACTTATGATAATTTCATCAGCATAATGTATAGTAAGTTATTTTTGATAATTCTGAAGAAACTTACGATAATTTTCGAATTTGGGAGGAAATCCGGTTATAACTGTGGCTTTTAATATTATCTGTTTTCAATAAAGATTTTAGTTTCAATGTCCAACTTGATTAAATAAAATTACCAACATTCCGACAAAATTAAAATTTACTGCCAGTTTTTGTGAGAATGTTGATCTGCTTTAATAAAATCGATAATTTTATTGCCTTATTACTATAATTTGATTTTCGGAACCTGGAAACTTTGCGACTAAGGTACGTTAACCTTATCGGGCCAGTACGCGTGGGATGCAAGAACCAACTCGCAGGTGAATAACCATTAAATATTGAGTTTATATAATCTAGGAAGATTGATCTTGCTCTTTTTGCCATTTTGGCGATCTAAATACGTCAACTGATTCGTAATTCCGAAGACAATATAAAAATAAATAAATATTCGTTCACTCGGAGTTAAAACCTGATAAAGTATTTACTACATTTGAAATTGCCATGAAATATTTATAGTTCAGTCAATTTAGCCAAATATTTGTTATAACATAGAACAAATACATTAAGTTTTGATTTTGGGTGACCTAATAGATTTTGACACGCTCATTCACGTGATGAGTTGTTCCACGATTGTCCAGCCGCCATCTTGGAAAATGGTCACTGAAGTTCATACAAACCGCTAGAATGTTTTTCGTATTAATGATACGAGTTCCGGACTTATTCTAGAAATATTTGACATTATTAAACATTATTTAGATGTTTGTGTAAAGAACTATTTAAATATCTGGGATAATATTCATTTGTACGAATCGAGGGGCTGATCACTCCGCGTAATCGGTGTACAGAGCCGTACCTTTGACTGTACTAATGGGACTACGCGTAATCTTTGAAGTCCCTGCCTTTGGCAGTGCTAATCTAAGCGTAATCCGGTGTACAGACTTTCTAAGAGTGGTTAGCCCCTCGGTACGAATCTCTAGCTGCCCAATATTTTAATAATATAGTATTCTTATATCTCTAACGCAATTTCACAATTATTGCCCTTTACTGCGTATTTTTGTCTATCGGAGGCCAAAGTTATGTTTGGGAAAAGTAATTTTTAGGTTTATAAGTGTGTTTATCGGTCTGGGTCCGATGACCCGAAGACCAACCGATCGAATGGGGGTCCAACGGACCGACGTCCATCCAATCGAAGGAAAGCACTAACCACCCGAAAATTAAAAAATTCCTTTTTTATGAGTTAATTGCAGAAGGTTTCAACGGACCGAAATATATATTTTTAAAAAGCTGAAAAAAAATCACTTTCGTGGACTAAGTACACTTTAAAAAAAACTACTTTTAAAAAGTATATATTCCACCTTGAAAGGGCAAAAAATATACACCCCACAAGAAATTGAACGCGCGCGCGTTTTTGTTTTTCACTCGAAGGCCTTTCCTTTCGAATACTAATTAAGAATAGTTATTTAATGCAATAATTTTGCTTTGCGCCCATTCGACCGAAATCCAATTCGTTGGAAAACGATTTAACATTGAGTTCCAATCGATCGAAAATACCCCAATTGTGCGGTTTACAACCCAATTTTGCACCTTTATATTTTTTTTAGTACATCGAATTAAGGTTTTTTTTTTATAGATATATATAAGCCACGGACGTATCCAACGGTGCCTACGCGCCTTCGGCGCATGTATATAACCTAACCTTTGCGCGCTCCGCGCGCATACCTAACCTAACCTAACCAAATCCGAACTAATCTAATCTAAAACGTTTTTCGCGTACCCTGCTATATCTCGGGGCAGAAGTAAAAAACAAAACAGTAAACTTGAACAGTAAAAAAGTTATTTTAATTTTTATTTAACGATATACAACTTTTCGGTCCGTTGAAACCTTTTCCCTTTTGTTGCTATAAAAAACGTACAATGTATGTTAAATTTCGGTCGGTTGGTCCTTTTTTTTCGGGCCTTGAGTTTTCGATCCGTTGGACCCCTTCGATCGGTTGGTCTTCGGCCCATCGGACCTACCCCTGTTTATCAATTTAATTTAGAGGGTTATTCAAATATTTCTTCTTATGGCAAGCGTTGTAGGGAATTTTTATTTGTGGTAAAGTTACAATTCGGTTGTTAATGCTTAGTGTGCAAATTACGGTATTT
Source organism: Leiobunum rupestre (assembly GCF_980474605.1). Classification (NCBI taxonomy): domain Eukaryota; kingdom Metazoa; phylum Arthropoda; class Arachnida; order Opiliones; family Sclerosomatidae; genus Leiobunum; species Leiobunum rupestre. The sequence continues at coordinate 29,610,909 of NC_143392.1, read as the reverse complement.
GTTAAATTGTACAGAGGTAACGATCGTTTTGGTCATTATACTTCATTTAATTAAAGAACAGAGTGAATAATAAAGCGTGGTAATGGATTTAACATTGAGGTAAAACTACCCTTCGGTTGTTAATTCTTATAGCCCAGGACCTATAAATTAAAATACATAGGGAATACCGAACATTTGAGAGACCAGCTGAAAATCGGCCCATAGGTAGTTTTTACGTAAAAAAATATACTAAAAGTCCCGCAGTCTAGGACGCTTGCGTCGTCGTCATTTTCCAAGTGGGCCGCCGTATATTATAAACTTAAAAAAAATTATATCTCTGTAAGGGAAACCGAGAAAATAAAAATTAAAACGGCCAATATATTCCTATAAGGAACTCTGTCAAGAAAAAAATAACACACGCGCCTATCGCCGCCATTTTCCAAGATAAAACAAGTTGGCAAGCTTGCCAAAATATACCTCTCCTCGGAAGAATTGTCCGTAGTGGTATTAATTTATCGAGATGATACTTAAAGATATATCTCCGCAATTCAGAGTTATTTACTAAAAACGTAATCACGGTTCCATCCAGCCCGGTATAAAATTTTAATTATAATTAAAATAAATGAGACGAAACAACCGATTTTAATTTATTCAAAATATTATAAATTAAGTAGTTACAACAGTGAGTTAGACGTACTAAAACAATGCACAATTGAATTTAACCCTTTTTACAGTACAAGTTTATCAGATGAATATAATACGAAGCAAATTTTAATGAAAGAAATATCTACAGATGGTATTTGTATTTTTCTCGCTTACGAAATACTTGCCGCTTCTTTAACGCTCATTTTATTTCAACACTCGTAGACTTCCAGTTGACGTTGTGACACATACCGCATGAAAAAGACCAATACCATCCAATTTCCAATATCATATAATGACTCGCACACCCAGGAAATCATTGACTGCGTTAGAAATCGTAGATATCCAAATATCCACACCAAATATATTTACAAGAAGCAAAAACCTTACCATCAACAAAGCACAGAGAGCCACTTGACTAACCGCCAGCTCTTAAAGCAATAAACGTTAAATTATCGCCTTTGCATTAACACAACTATATATAGGTCGATAATAAAACACGTAAATAAAAAAAACTAACAAAGTGGACCACCCACAGGGTCTACCCTTTAACCCTCTTATCTCGGCTGACTGCGCTAAAACAAGATTTGACCTTTAAAATTGCATACGTAAAAAATGTACTTTAAAAACCATTAATATACTCTTCCGCTAAGCTGAGTTTATAATTTTCAAAAAAGCGTAAAATCTATCAGTGGTTCTGTGGTAGAACAATCGCCTGTCGTGCAGAAGGGTTCGGGTTCGAAACCTGGACGGCGCTTTCGTTTTTAATCAACAGAGAATACGCTACAGTAGAATTACTTCGATACACGAAATTTCGTTCTATTTAATAACAACCGAAATTTAATACTCTGTTAATTTGTAATAAACGCTTCCGATAAAGCTGAAGGTCTAATTTTCGATAAAGCGTAATAAGTGTCGGTGGTTCTGTGGTAGAACGTCCGCCTGTCAAACAGGAGGTCTCGGGTTCAAATCCCGCCTGATGCGATCGCAAATTGATACTAAGACGAATACCGTTAACTATTGGTGGAAACCCTGCCATTGGACGTTGAGAGGTAGCATTACACTCAGCACTCGGTCCGTCCCAAAAGTCAATAAGAAGAAGTTAGAGAGAAAACGCCCATACATACAAAATGCAAACACAGCACACTGAATACCCACAACCGCCATAACACATTACGCATAAACAATACAATAACATAATTACCAATGAAACTGAGTTGAAACCGTCACGACGGTGAGCGTTAACGAAAAAACAACCATACCAAACCGCACCAACCGCCAGTTACTCCGTTAACGCTCACCGTCAGACGGTGGTTTTGCCAACCTTTAAACTGCATAAACGGTTTTTCGTCCCTGTAACACGTTCGCAGCCCACAGAGAGACAGACACACACACAGACAGACACGATGATTGTATCACCCCTCCTAGGGGACATAGTCCCCTCGGAGAGGTAAAAATTATATCTCTGTAACGGAAATCGATAAAATAAAAATTCAAACGGAAAATATATTTTTATAAGGAACTGTATTAAGAAAAAATAACGCGCACCTATCGTCACCATTTTCCAAGATGGCGGCCGACTAATAAATAAATTGATTACCGTGTTTGCAGTTTAAAGGTTGGCAAAACCACCGTGTTACGGTGAGCGTTAACGGGTAAATTTGCGGTTGGGTTGGGATGATTGTTTTTCTCAGTTTTATTGGAAATTTTGTTATTGTAATGTTTACGGGTAGTGTGGGAAAATTGAGTTTGTGTTATGGCGGTTGTGGGTGATCAGTTTGTTGTGTTTGCGTTTTGTATGTATGGGTGTTTTCTCTCCAACTTCTTCTTATTGACTTTTGGGACGGACCGAGTGCTGAGGGTTACAGTAAACGTCTCAACGTCCAAATGGCAGTGTTTCCACCAAATGTTTACGGTATTCGTCTTAGTTAAAATTTGCGATCGCATCGGGCAGGATTCGAACCCGAATCCTCCTGCATGACAGGCGAGTGACTACCACAGAACCACCGATACATGTTACGGTTCATTGAAAATTATAAGCTCAGCTTAAGTGGAAGTGCATATTAATAGTTTTTAAAGTCTACATTTTTTTACGTATGAAATTTTAAAGGTCAAATCTTGTTTTAGCGCAGTCAGCAGAGATAAGATGGTTAAAGGGTAGAACCGTGTGTGGTCCACTTAGTTAGTTTTTTGTAATTTATTTACGGGTTTTCTGATCGACTTAGATAAAGTTGTATTAAGGCGGTGGCGGTGGCGTTGGTTTGATGTTTATTGATATACGAGCTGTCGTTTAGTCAATTGGCTATTGTGCTTTTGTTAATGGTATGGTTTTCGCTTCTTGTTAATATATTTTCTATTGGTGTGGATATTTGGATATCTACGATTCCTAATGCAGTCATTGATTTCCTGGGTTTGCAAGTCATTATATGATATTGGAAATTGGACGGCATTGGTCTTTTTCATGCGGTATGTGTCACAACGTCAAAGGGAAGTCTACGAGTCGTCCACAACAAGATGTCGAATATAGCTATTCTACGTTATCTTCATGAAGGGCGAGTGTTGAAATGAAATGAGCGTTAAAGATGCGGCAAGTATTTCGTAAGCGAGAAAAATACAAATACCCACTGTAGATATTTCTTTCATTAAAATTTGCTTCGTATTATTTTTAACTGATAAACTTGTACTGTAAATAGGGTTAAATTCAATTGTGCATTGTTTTAGTACGTCTAACTCACTGTTGTAACTACTTAATTTATAATATTCTGAATAAATTAAAATCGGTCTCAATTATTTTAATTATAATTAAAATTTTATACCGGGCGGGATTGAACCGGGATTACGTTTTTAGTAAATAACTTTGAATTGCGGAGATAAATCTTTAAGGGTCATCTCGAGAAATTAATACCACTAGGGACAATTTTTCCGAGGAGAGGTATATTTTGGCTTTCCAACTTATTTTATTTAAGACATGTATACAAAACGTAGGTTAAAAATTTGATTGAACACTTTTTTGAACATTATACAGAATTAATTTAAAGCTTCGAACTCAAGTTTAAATCATTGTCTTCAACTTCGGCATTTAAGGAAATTGAGCCCGCATTATCACAGCGATTTCCTCGACAGCGCGCACACATGGCAGTGCATACGTGTCCACCTTTTTTGTACTCGCATTTCTGACCTACCATCTCTTTTTGACGATGTTTTTATGAGGAAAGGAACCAAATCCTCTCTCGAAAAGCTTTTGCTTACTATCGCCAATGAAGATTTCGATGTCGAAAATAATATGGGAACTCTTTATATTGTTGATGGTGGCCATCTCATGCACAGAGCCAACTACGTACAAGGATCTTCTGGACTTATATCAGTCCTACTTGATTTATCACTACGGTACCCAAGTAGTGGTAGTATTTGATGGGTATAACACCAGAAATTCTATCAAAGTTATGGAACAGATGAGACGAGCTTCGAAAAATTCTTCAGTGAACTTAGAAGTAAAAGAAAACACATATGTCTCCACTACACAAGCAGCATTTCTAAATAATTCACACAACACAAGTCAATTTATTGACCTTTTACGTAAAAAACTATCTCAATCTGGAATTAAGACCTACCAAGCAGAAGAGGACGCCGACAGGCTTATTGTCACAACTGCAATTGCAGAAGCCGAAAAAAATAATATCCCAGTAACTGTTGTCACCGAAGATAACGACGTGCTCGTAATACTAGTATCTCTTGCTAATTCAGATTTGAATTTGTTCCTTTTGCAGCCGGGGTTTAAGAAGTCTCCCGCTACTCTAGTCAAACTTTCTTTCCTTCGGAGCCAATTAGGGGAACTTAAAGACTTATTGTTTTCTTGACAGAGTTCCTTATAGGAATATATTGGCTGTTTGAATTTTTATTTTATCGGTTTCCGTTACAGAGATTTTTTTTTAAGTTTATAGTATACGGTGGCCATTTTGGAAAATGACGACGACGCAAGCGTCCTAGACTTCGGGACTTTTAATATATTTTTCTACGTTAAAAACTACCTATGGGCCGATTTTCAGCTTGTCTCACAAATGTTCGGTATTCAAACCTAAAGTGCCTGTACTACTTAGTGCCTTATGTTAAACGACAGGATGGTAGAGATATGGTTCTTAATATACAAGGTGTATAGCAAACGCTTATTTCCGACAAAATTCCATTTAGGTTAATATAGTATGCATATTAAGCAGAATGTGATATGAAATACGTTTAATACATCGGGGGATTGTGTGAAATCAAATGTCCGCGACATCTTGTTACATAATCAACGGTTAATCTCTGCAACGCAAAGGTAGTTTGACGGATCTATTAGTACAAGCACTTAGGAAGAATTACCTTGAATGAGAAAGATAATATTTTCCATTTCCAGGATTAACCAAGCAATTAGGGACTCTAGAAAGAATCTCCGAGAAGACATCAAATTTACTTCCAAAATACTTATTATTTTCCATTGAAATAGGGGTTTTAAATCTAAATTATTTTTACTGAAATAGGATTTTTAAATCTAAATTATTTCTAAGGAAATAATTTTTTTAAATCTAAATTATTATTATCATAGTCAATTTTACGTTCCGATTCAATAACTTATCATTATTTTGAAGTTAACTTTACTTTTACTGTTGAAAGCATTTTCAATTAAGCCTTTTAATTTGGCAAAATTTCCCAAACTTTGTAACTCGGAACCCTTGGGTTTAGTGATATGGTTCCAGGGGACACTTGGAATTATTTTGAAAAATATACGTAGTAGCCCGTTATAGCCTGTATATAAATGTACTTATACTTTAATGGGAGCTTCTGCATTTTTAGTTTGGTCTACAATTTTATTATTCGCGAGTCCTTTGGTACCTAAATTTTTAGTAAACAAATCTTACGCTTTGAAACACGCTGTCTGCTTCCGTTTTCTACCAAAAGTAAATATTGAGTTAAAGTCTAATACTATCGCCTCGACCTGTGACATCTTATTTGAGGGGTAAAAGATTCTTGGCTTTGGTGATGCCTTCCCCCTCGCCACTTTTCAGGAACATTAAGTGTATCGATGTACTCCGCCGCGGTAAAAATAGTTCGCTTTAAAATACGGGGATATTTAACCTTCGCTTGCGATAATTTGATAATTTATTTTAAAAAATAAAGTATATAAAGTAGATATATGATTGAACCTAAAATACGACCTTTTAAAAACAATAATACGACTTTTTAAAATAGATACACATGTAACTTAAATCAGTGCTTTTAGTAAGCCTATTACAAGAAAAATAATATTTAAACGGATTTAAAACTTAAAAAGGTAAGAATTTTAAATGACATTAAAATTAGAATTTTTTTGTGGTTTTTAATTAGTTGACATTGAATTCTATAGCCAGAAAAGGAACATATTAATGGGTTTCATAAAAAATGACTAGCCAAGGGTTAAGTATTGAAGCATTGTTGAAGAATTATGAAGATTATTTTATGTAACCTATAAAGCTTTTTGCGAGTCGTTGTTGATGGATGGAAGTCTTTAGCAAATACTAGATAAACTATGCTTAAAATACAACAGAGGATGGAAACATAACACTTAAAATTTCGGTTTGGGTTTGTTTACGATTCGATCATTCGAGACGTCGAAAGCGAGGACCGAAACAATGTATCCCAAAATTCCCCAGAATGCACTACTTTACGCGGGAAAATATGTGGAATAAAGTGCTTTTCTATTGGTGGAAAAAAACACGTGATCGATAGCTCTTTAAAAAGGATGTCAAGCATGGTGGAAGGTAAAATCTGAAAGCACTAGTAGACTTTATCTCAATATTTACTTTTGTTTCTACCACCTACTCAATTTAAGCTTCGAGCCCACTAAAAGCAAATCCCTAATGCCGAACCAGATCATTTAATCGTCCAACTATGAAACATTAATCCCTATTTAGACGCAGAGAGTCGGAGAAAACAAGCTCATGTATCTTATTAGAACAGCCTCCTATATCTCATTAGGACAGGCTCCTATATCTCATTAATTAGTGATTCTAGGAATCGAGGCAGTTAATAATAATTTTCTAGCGTATTACTCTTTTCAATATTGTGATAATGGTACAGACGACTTTATAATTTACAAGGAGACGACCCGAGGTGTAACCCACTGATTTTGCTTAAACTCGGTGCATTAGTAGACCTTAACGTAACTTCAAAATTCCCAAAGGGAAAAGTTACGCTGGGCTTTCGTTTTGCCATGGCAACCGAAAAGGTTTTTGACAACACCAAATCCAAATTTCTCTATGTGATTTAACATGGGAAAATCACATAGTTCAAGGGTGCCCCTATGAAAACACAAAGAAATTTCAAAAAATTAAAATTTAAAAAAAATATGTAAATTGGGAAAAATTTTGTATTTTTGGGTAAGAGAGACTATTTTTGGGTGAATTGGTACTTCGTTGGGTAAAAGCAAGCGAGGTAGGATAAATTGAGGTAAGTTCAAATATTTGTGAATAATTGCTAATTAAACTAACAAAATAGAAATTTATTTAGATAAATTCGACTAAATTGGACCAATTTCCAAAAATTGGGTAAACCCGAAAAACACAAATTTTAGTATATTTATTTCAAATACGAGAAATATTCGGCAATATAAGTAATAACGTGTAAATTTTAATTAATTTGAGTTAATTCGTCTGTATTGGACCAAGTCGATTAAATTGGGTAAATACTGATAATTTAAGGTAATGTTAATATATTACGGAAAATCCGAGTTAAATTCGGTAAGAGATAGTAAAGTTCGGTAAGTTACGACTAATTTAAATAAATTTGTCTAAATTGGACAAAGACGATTAAATTGGGTAAATACTATTAAATTAAAAAAATATTACTTTAGGTAAATGCGAGTTAAATACGATAAGATGAATAACTAAAAATATAAATTGGGAACATTTTAGTATTTTTGGGTGAATTATTCGGTCGTTGGGTAAATGCTTATAAATTGAGGTAAGTTGAAGTATTTGTGAATATATGAACAAAATGTAAGTTAATTCAGATATATTTGACTAAATTGGATCAATTTCAATAAATTGGGTGAAACCGAAAAATTCAGTAAAATTTGGTAAATTTGAGTGAAATACGAGAAATATTCCACAATATAAGTAATAAAGGGTAAATTTTAATTAATTTGGTTTAAAGCGTCTAAATTGGATAAAGTCGATTAATTTGGGTAAATACTGATAATTTAAGGTAAATGTTAATATATTACGGAAAATACGAGTGAAATTCGGTAAGATAAAGTAAATTCAGTAAGTTACGACTAATTTGAGTAAATTCATCTAATGCTCTCAAATGCAATGAATTTTCCAAAAATTAATTTGTAATAATCCAGATCTACTAGTAAAGTACCCAAATTAGGTAGCATTCACCCAACTTTACTTGGTCTTGCCTATGTTGCCTGCATTTATCTTACGTTTACAAATTTTCCCTACTTTAATCGTATTTGCTCAAATTCCTCGCATTTACCCAATCACAGAAGAATTCACCCAAAAATAGTAAAATGTTCCCAATTTATATATTTTTAGGTTTTCATCTTATCGTATTTAACTTACATTATTTATTTTAATTTATTAGTACTTACCCAATGTAATCGACTTTACCCAATTTATTCAATTTACTCAAATTAGTCGTAACTTACCGAACTTGAAAAATGTGTTTTTCTCATGTTATATCACATAGAGAAATTTTGATTTTATGTTGTCAAAAACCTTTTCGGTTGCCATGGCAAAACGAAAGCCCAGCGTAACTTTTCCCTTAGGGAATTTCGAAGTTACGTTAAGGTCTACTAATTCACCGAGTTTAAGCAAAATCGGTGGGTTACACCTCGGGTCGTCTCCTTGTTAGCAGAAGTCTTTACAAGATAGAAGTGAAGAGAAGCACATTGTGAAAAACTAAATGAAAAGAGACTTAAAACGGTTTTAAAATTCACAATTTATTTATTTAAAAAGATAGATTTACAAGATAGATTGAACGATATTTTCACCCACTAACGGAAAATGTCGAAAAGGTGACTCCCCCTATTGCCTAAAGTAAAACAATGGAAATAGGACCGTTAATTTTAATAAAAACGCAGTACTTCGGCCCATAAATTCTGTAGAATTACCCAAAATACTTTTACTTAATAAATTGAATTGAATTGGAATCGTAGATATATTAAATAGTATATATCCACAATTCTACGAGGAACTGATACGGAAGCGACAACTAGCAGACAGCGAGTATTTTCTTAATGCGCTACGTTATAGCGCCATCTTTACATTAAAGGAAAACCGAATTGACACGTGACTTCAACTCTTGGGTTATCAAGATTATTAGGCCTAATCTACCACGTTCTTTTCGCCAAATAATAATTTTTGTCACCTATAGATGGCATTATTACGTAGCTCCTCCAGAAAATATGGGTCTTCTGCTAGTGGTCTCTTCCGTGTTCTTCACACGGACCCATGTCCAGCGTAAGGGTCTATGCTATTTCGTATATCTATGGGCAGAATATGCCTCCAAGGCGGTTACAAAATTAAGACTAATGAAGTGAAGAATTTAAAAGGTTTGAACACGTGCATTACAACACAAATTAAATGGCCCAAAGGGGAATAATAAACAATTAAAATAGCGCTTAAAAGGACATTAAATATTTACAAAATGAAAATATAATTATTACAGAAAACAAATAAACGCATGGAGATAGCGTCCCCTGATTTTAACAGCTATTCGATAAAACGCCACTGTATGAGGGTGGTACGACTTCTATTATTTTGGTTAAGTTTTGAATAAAATGTGTAAAGCGAATGTTTAAAAAACGTTTTAATTATAATGTTAAAATCATGTTCTAATAAAAATGTTAAAAACACGTTCTAATAAAAATGTTAAAAACACTTGCTAATCAAAATGTTTAAAAGACATGGTAGTCAATTCTTTCGCAACGGCTTTACCCTCGTTTGCCAAACGTATGATAATTATAGCGCACGTCGATAATTAAATTATCAACATTCCGACAAAATTAAAATTAAATGCCAGTTTTTGGGAGAATGTTGATCTGCTTTAATAAAATCGATAATTTTATTGCCTCGTTACTATAATTTGATTTTCGGAACCTGGAATTTTGGCGACTATGGTACGTTAACCTTATCGGGCCAGTACGCGTGGGATGCAAGAACCAACTCGCAGGTGAATAACCATTAAATATTGAGTTTATATAATCTAGGAAGATTGATCTTGCTCTTTTTGCCATTTTGGCGATCTAAATACGTCAACTGATTCGTAATTCCGAAGACAATATAAAAATAAATAAATATTCGTTCACTCGGAGTTAAAACCTGATAAAGTATTTACTACATTTGAAATTGCCATGAAATATTTATAGTTCAGTCAATTTAGCCAAATATTTGTTATAACATAGAACAAATACATTAAGTTTTGATTTTTGGTGACCTAATAGATTTTGACACGCTCATTCACGTGATGAGTTGTTCCACGATTGTCCAGCCGCCATCTTGGAAAATGGGCACTGAAGTTCATACAAACCGCTAGAATGTTTTTCGTATTAATGATACGAGTTCCGGACTTATTCTAGAAATATTTGACATTATTAAACATTATTTAGATGTTTGTGTAAAGAACTATTTAAATATCTGGGATAATATTAATTTGTATGAAACTCTTGCTGCCCAATATTTTAATAATTTATTAATTTATATTTATATCTCTAACGCAATTTCACTATTATTAGCCTTTACTGCGTATCAGTGGCGTAGCCAGAAATTCTTCAAGGGCGGGTCCAAGTATGTGAATGTTAAGAGGGGGGTCGAGAAGGGTTGGAAATTTAGTACAGTCAATGGTAGGCCCAAAGGAAGTTCTGGACCCGGAAACTCCCCCTTGTCTACGCTACTGCTGCGTATTTGTTTCTATCGGAGGTCAAAGTTATATTTGGGAAAAGTTATTTTTAGGTTTTTAAGTGTGTTTAACAATGTACAGTGTGATGTAAATATTGCTTCTTATTGACAGGGTGATTTTTATTTGTGGTAAAGTTACACTGTGGTTGTTAATGCTTAGTGGGCTAATTACTGTAATTGTTTAGTTGTACAGAGGTAACGTTAGTTTTGGTCATTACACTTCATTTAATGTACATGGTGATTAAAACATTGCTCCCAATTAAAGGACAGAGTGAATAATAAAGCGTTGTAATGAATTTTACATTGTGGTAAAACTAGCCTTCGGTTGTTAATTCTTAGGGCGTTAATTATGTTAAACGACATTGTGATTGAGATATGGTTCTTAATATACAAGGTGGTTTAGCAAACGCTTATTTCCGACAAAATTTCATTTAAGTTAATATAGTATGCATATTAAGCAGAATGTGATTTGAAATACGTTTAATACATCGGGGAATTGTGAGAAATCCAATGTCCGCGACGTCTTGTTATGTGAACTATTTTTGCTAGCAGATTATTGCAATAAATAAATAATACATAATAATAATAATAAATTTTAAAATTTTTATGTTAAATGTGTAGGGAAGAATATAAATATAAATATGGATACCTTAGTGGGAAAAATTGGATCAAAGATTTTGTGTTAAAAATTGGAGGAGCAGTGGACTGTGATTTGAAAGGCGGAATGACGTCATACTGTTGTTCACAGCAGTGGCGGATTATCCAATAGGCTGAGTAGGCTTAAGCCTACGGGCCCGGAGGATAAATGGGCCCGATAGGATTTTTCTACAAGGGCCCTCGAGAATAAATAATCCACAGTTAACACAAAATATAAAAATATTTAAGTTTTTAGTTGGAAAAAATTTGTTGAAAAATTGTCCAAACACAACTATTATCACTTTGCAAAATACGACAACTCCACGTGAAAGGATATAAAAAAGTATTAAAAATTGCTTGTGGTTTCATTTTTCTATCGTTTACACGTTTCGAGAAAATTTAAGATAAATGCAAAAACTCCCTTTGTCGAAGACTTTTGTAACATACTGTACAACCATAAATGCTTAAACGAATAATATCAAAACTGCCGCGGCAAGTTTCCCAAGGTCAAGGGGCCCCTAAACAAAGCTAAGCCTAGGGGCCCGAGTGGTAGTTAATCCGCCACTGGTTCACAGGAATATTTTTTAATACTTTAAATGAATTTGACATATTAATCAACAATAAAAATAATATATGCCCCTTTAAGGCTGCACATTTAACGAGCTCTAAACTGTTTTTTCAGTTCGAAGAACTGTTTTTGTTATAATATATTCCCATTTATGAGACGTGGTGCTTTACAAGAATTACATCCCAATTTTATAATTTGTTAAAAAATTAGTGCTTTCTAAAATTAAAAATTAAATGGTTGTAGTGTCTCTAATAAAAGTGCCGAACTGAGGCCTGCATAGAAAAATAATTTAAAACTAAAAAAATATTGTTATATTAGTTCAACCACATAAAACTTATTACCTTTGCTGCGCAAATACTCAGCCCATCATTTTGCCTCCTTGGCATTTCAAATTTTAAAGCTCGAAAATTATTAGTTGCCAAACTTAACAGCCGTCAAAAAATTAAAAATTAAAAAATACTGATAGTTTAGTTCAACCAAAGATATGACGTATCCTGTATTCGATATCACGGTGCTTTTACATTGACTATACGCCATGAAGCTGTTACCGAATTACAGGCGAAATTCCGAAATGTCGGGCTGCTAAATTATGGCAGTGATAATACCCAAGGCCCAAAATCTTTACCTAACTTTTATTTAAATCGATTTAAAATTACCAAATACCGTAGAGTGACAAAACTTAGGTTGAAATGAAAGCCAACTTTATTATTTACCTTTTATCATCGAAGGTTTGTTCGTTTTAAACATGTTAGAATATGAAAATTAACATTTCACGGCGGCAGCCGGGCACACGGCATTAAAACCGGCGTCAAAGCGAAGCCGTGTCGGCAAGTTGGCAACTTTTTTCCGACTTCCACCCGTTCTCGTTGCGCATGCGCGCCAATCTGAAACTTAAAAGGGAAAATGGATGCCTCGAAACCGTAATTTCCTGGCTCCAAAAACTATGAAGTGAAACACGCGGATTTTAAATCCGTTTACAGAATTAAAATACGAGAAGTGGTTGAGGTTAGAGCGCGACCCAAAAAAGGCCTAAAAGTCACTCAAGCTGAATTGACGTCTTCCACGACCAAACCGGTAAATTGCCAATATACGCGCAGCAAAGGTGGAAATGGGGAAAAAAGATGACCTCTAAATATACTCCGCGGAGTATAATGAAATAGTATGGATCCACTTATTGAAGATATCGTTTCTCAATTTATATGGTTGAAAGAAAAATATGAGGAGGATAACAACAGATTCAGCCACTAAGCCTAGGTCTAACTTATCTAAATCTTCTAACGCTTTGCTTTTTTTTCCAAATGCCTTCATTGTTTTCGCTTTCAACTAGTTCAGTTTAAACTCCAGTCCTAAACAACTATTTTACGTAAAAATTAATTTGACTGGCCTGGGTTTTAGGCATTAATGCCAATTGAACTGGGGTGTTTGTCCGAGCCATCTAGAACTGAAAAGTAAGCGGCCCGGCGGCCGACCGAAAGACCTTGTAGGAAATCCCGCCAGGGTGTTTAGCATCGCGAAACACTACTTTCCCAAATTTCTAACAAAAATTTTCTAAACTAGGTTTTTTAGTTTATTTCAAAAACGGTATAAATCAATTAATCGTGTTTTACACAAAAACATGGCTTTTGTCAATACCGTTTTTTTGTTCCCGGATCGAAATTAATTTTCCAATTTGACTCTAGCTAGCGAGGAGATTGGTTGTTTTCATGTTCTTTCGTCAATGAAACTTCTTTTAGATAAGCTAGTTAACGGTTAACCAATTCGTCTTCACAGTGACTATCTAACAAATTACGAAATCGAACTGACTGATTTGGATTTTTGGATTTGGCAGTTTGTCATTGGCGAAAATAGCAAGTATAAATACGTATAAAACGGTAAAGTGACCAATGGCGCACCCAGAAATCGGGGGCTTGTGAAGGACTCCTGAAGGCACCACTAAAGATTACAGCCGTCATACTTACTATTACAAGTTATTTTACTTATGCTGGCTTCTTTAACACGGAAAGGGTACCATCGGTTTATTTGTGACTTCTGACAGAATTTATTGACTATTTAAACATTATTGAAAGTAAGATGAAATATTTCAAGCTCGAAATACGTTTATCTTTGTTGACGCCAAGAAAATAATAAATTAGAGTTTTAGGATTGGAACACCAAATCCGTTTAATCTACAGCAACATTGGCGCCGTTTCTCCAAACAACAATGAATTTTCCTTTTTTACTTTTGAGATAAAAAGCTATAGCCTTATCAAGAATGGCTGGCTTGTATTAATTTCTTAAGGTTAATTAAAAAAGCATAAGTAAGCTTTTTCTTTAGTTCGTTAAAAACCATGTGAGTGTTTTGTAACGTTTTCTGGGCAGCATCGTGCTGTATAGTTAGAGTAACACACAATTAAATAGTTTCCAACCAGTACGCTTCGTTTTTAATTAATTCATAAATTATTCAATTCAATAAAAAGTTTTGAATGTTTAGAAGTGTTGAAACTCTAATAAATAATATAAAAACCTAATCTATTAGGCTAAAACGATCGTTAAAGTGTGATTTAAATATTTTTTACAAAATGATTAAGGATCTTAGTTGAAAATGTGCTCTGAACAGATTTTAAATTTTTACCTGTTTACCGGAGTGGTTAGCACTTTCACCTCGCAGCAAGAGGAGCCGGGTACGATCCCAGCTTGTGGCACTGGGTGATAACTCGGAACTACTCCTTCTGCGTTTGCAAGTTCTCTCCCCACTGGTTTAAGGGGTTTTCCCCGAGCTCTTCGGTTTCCCTTTCATAAAAACTTTTTGAGGTTAACGGTAATAGTAAGTGTAGGGAGCTGTTGGTTCGCGTAGCTTGCAGGGCTTGCCACCACCCTCCTACGCATTGTAACCCGGCCACCTAAAAGTCGCTTGATGACTTAGGGCTAAGGTAGTGCCTTGGGTATTAGCCTAGCTGATTGATTAAAATTAACTTAAATATAATCAAACTATATGGTTTTGTGTTGATTCTTCCAGTTAAAGATATTTAAAAAATAACTGAAAGGTTATTAAAAAAAGCCGCTGAACATAGTTTTATCTCCACCAAAAGAATTATTCTATCAAAACACAAACAGCACTGCATGAAATTCCTCCAATAGTGACACAAATTGGGGCATTGGTTACCTTGAATGATAACATAAGCAGATCGTAATTGGATTGGTTTTAGCCATTATCGTGACCTCCTACATCGCTCACAGCTCCAGCGATATTTTGTTCTACCATTTCGGAACTTCAAGTCCCTAAGATCAAAGTGTATAGTCAATTTCGTTGCATCAATGACTTGGAAAAGTCGAAGTGCTAAAATATTTAAATCGCAATTAAAACTTGTAATTTGGTTAATTTGCAGTGCTTAGTTTTTTACTTTACCAATGCTCATTAAAAATGCAACGCTACCACTCCCTTTGAAATGCAAACAAAAACGAAAAATTTCGGTATTGATCTGGCACTTTGATCTCAATTGTCTAATTTGCCTCGAGAAAACTTGTTCCTATTCTCTATTAGCCGATGTATTCCTCGCTACCATTAAGGGTCCACACGATCAATAAATAATTTTTATTCTTTTCCCTCGAGTAGTTTTCCCCTCAACCGACGCAGCGGAGAATCTGGAAGCAAGCAGTCAACCTCAAAGGGCTCACTTCTATCGACAAAGTATTTTCGAAGGACCAAATCGAGTCGTTGTTGGCACGCAAAAGTGTGGTATACAATATTTATTATATAATATCAAGAATGTATTTTAAAGGGAATATAACTTCAACGCATTCTTTATGGAAGACCCTCAACCGTTTGAGCAAGAATTAACTAGCTAGCGCCATAAAGTGTTGGTGTTCCACACCAAATAACTGCGGTTCTATTCCCTTTAAATTCAATATTCTAGTAGGGAATTTGTTTGCCACGAAAATGATCTATTTAGTTACATTTACTCTTTTCATTTTAAATAGAGCCACCTAGCGGTAACGCCAGAATCTCATAAACTGATGGATTTATAAATTAAGAAGCGCAAGCTTAGACGTAAACAGAGCAGTATATAAACGACTGACGAGATTCTCGCGTTGGCCGCTATGTTATTGATTCAAATCATTGATTCAAATCATTGATTTAAATTATTGATTCAAATTATTGATTCAAATCATTGTTTCAAATCATTGATTCAAATCATTGATTCAAATCACGTATTATACTTTAATGTATTTATTAAAATGTACGAAAGTAGGTTCTTTAGAAAATGCAATTCAGAGAAAATGCAATTAAATTTCATTATTAATTAATAATTCAATTTAATAAAGATTAATTTGAACTATAGTTTACGTCATCGCTGCCGTTAAAATAATTATTTATCAATTTGTCAAGAACAACTGGATTAAAACCTTAAAAAAATGAAATTAAAATTACAATCCAAATGTGTTATATATCATTCAATTACAATGTATGAAATTCAAGTTTATTCTGATACAGTATGATCAGAAATATTGGATCCAATGAGAATTGGATTCAAACTGGATTCAGTTGGATATAAATTTGGCCATTGGATCAAGTTATTACCGGAAGTAATCGACCTATTTGACATTTAACCAGCCACTATCTTAATTGACAAAAGGAACGTGTAACCCAGGATTCCTAAGTTTCAAGTACTTCCCTTTTCCCCAACGCGAAAATGGAAACCATAAGTATCACACTCTCGGTCAACTCCGACTTGGACTCGCAACAGGACTGAGTAGTATTCTATCGTCCTTGATATATATCAAAGAAGTGTTCATCTACGCTATAAAAATACGCAACATCAGGGGTGACCAAAAACCATCTTTTTCCGAGTCCCACCTGAATAATAATCAGATAGCCTAATCACCCAAGGCACCACCTTAGGCCAAAGTCATCAAGCGACTTTTAAAGCCATTAATTCAGGTGGCCGGGTTACAACGCGTAGGAGGGTGGTGGCAAGCCCTTCATGCCACGCGAGACAACAGCACCCTACACTAACTATTACCGTTAACCTCTACAAGTTTTTATGGAAGAGGAAACCGAAGAGCTCGGGAGAAAACCCCTTAAACCAGCGGGGAGATAATTGGAAAACTCAACGCGGAAGGAGTTATGTTACTTATGATAACGCTAAAAGGAACCACCTATGGACTGCAATGCAAAGGATGATAAAATTCTGGCTATTTAATTTAATTTAATTTAGTTTTTCACTCGAAGATTTATTTGGTCCGAGTTTCACGTCTTTTTGTTTGCTCGAAGACCTATCGGTACGAGCTATTAGTAAGTTTTTAAATTTCTTCAAAGGACATCGCACTTCTTCTAAGGGATTTGGCTTTCGACAGATTTTTTTCAAAATGAAACATGTTGCTAAGCTTGATCAAAGGAGCAAAATTGTCTCTTGCCATTTTTAGTTCCACATCGAGATATATATATATCGAAGTGGGACTATTGCTATGGACGGATTGTCGTTAAGTGTTGTGTGTTTGTTTGTTTGTTTGGTGTGGAAAGCAACGACACGGCAGATGGCGCTGCGAAAATAATTTGCAGTTTAGGCGAAACCGGGATTCGAACTCACAGTTAAAAACTCCGAATAATGACGCCTTTACGCTCTCGGCCACTGGAAG
This sequence comes from Leiobunum rupestre, assembly GCF_980474605.1. Lineage (NCBI taxonomy): Eukaryota > Metazoa > Arthropoda > Arachnida > Opiliones > Sclerosomatidae > Leiobunum > Leiobunum rupestre. The sequence continues at coordinate 29,593,551 of NC_143392.1, read as the reverse complement.
CTTCCCAAAATTTGTTCGGAACTTCTACTGTATTCTCGTCAGTTTTAGCGGCGCGGGGGGAGTTGGCTAGTTAAGTTGTCGAAATTGTCGTCCGTTTTTACGCCTTATTTTACGTATATTTTCGGAATTTAAGGTCAATTCAACCTCAAACTTCGCGTCGGGTGGTGGGTGGTGGGTGGTGGGCACACTAGCTTAAGATGCCTCGCTCGAAAGTGAGTACTCGAATAAACGAGCTCGAAAATTTTAAATGTTCGGGTGGTGAGCAGTGGTAGGTGGGCATACTCGCTTAAGATGCCTCGCTCGAAAGTGAGTGCTCGAATAAACAAGCTCGAAAATTTTAAATGCCCTCTTCCCCAACCGCGGTTGATGGTTAGTCGAGGGAAATTTCCCAGATCTAGGGAAATTTTTACCCCTAAAAATCCAAAAAGGGAAAAGGGAAATCAGGCTAAAAATTTGCGAAATCTAGGGAAATTCCACGTAGGTTTATTTTAATGTGAAGTTACTAATCTAAATAATCACAATATTTAAAATAATTGATTTAAGGACATCGCACTTCTTCTATGGGATTTGGCTTTCGACAGATGTTTTTCAAATTGAAACATGTGGTTAAGCTTGATCAAAGGAGCGAAATTGTCCATTGCCATTTTTCTCTAGCTCTTATAGCTTGTCCAGTATCACTGGTCAAAAGTGGACAAAACTTAGTGTTGTCTATTTGTTAAAAGGATTCACGGCCAATCGGTTAGCGTTCTACGCTCGCGCGTCGCTAGTCCGGGCTCACTATCAATAGAGTTTTCATGCCAAGATTTTTACACCTCTACTTCATTATTTCTTTTCTCGCAACTTATTATTCGATGAATTTTCGTACGTGGAATTATTTATTATTCAATATTTTATGAGCAATAATAAAATAAAGGAAATACTAAAGAATATATATGATTAACCGTTTCGTTGAATCCCACATTCAACACTCGCTCATAGGTAAGAAACAGTCCCTCAACAACAGATCAAACCATAGACATAATAAAGAAATAGACACCTTACGCGGAGTTTGATTTGCCAAAAATATACGGGAGCGATAACTAGCAGACAACCGGTATTTGTTCCGTATTCCTGTGGTACCACGTTTAAGCGACGCCTGTCGATTAGGCGAGAAAATACAAAATCATCACGTGACACGTCACATATGTTCGTGTTTGTAATCTTTTAGGTACTCTGACGTGATTCGCGAATATTTTGGCTGTGAGAATTTAAAATAAGGTAAATTTTTATTATAATTTTTAAATAAGTCAATTAATTCTTTCAAATAAAAAGCAGCAGATGATCTTATAATTAAAAACAAAAAATTCTGTTTGCGAAATGATATTTTGTCAAAGGCTTAAGTAACTATCCGGTTTGTTGTGGAACTTGTGGTTATGGCTTGTTATGGGAATATTCTGAGATTCTAAATTGTAAACAAAAGTAAATGGAATTTTGATCAAAAGGATGATTCTACCTTGGATTAATAATGATTCTACTAAAGGTATGTAGCTATTGTCCTTGAAATAAAATTAGCTTTGACAATTTAAGTCTGATGGCTTGACCCTTCATTTCTAGATTTTTGTCCTTCGCTAATTTGTGGAGTCTGAGCTTGCAATATAAATTAATAACTTTCTTAATGATGATGTTCGATTCCAACTTCAGGATCAAACATGTTCGTGGTGATCTGGTAAGATGTCCATGCCAACAATATTTCGTAATACAGCAAGTTCTAGCAAGACTACATTTCTTTTATAGAGAGAGGAATATCTCTTCATAACAACTAAACAAAATTGGCTAAAAACCAAGGAGATCTTACTCAAATTATATTAACATAATTAAACCTACACGAAATGATCCTTGGTCAAAATTTAAAGGTGAGAAGTTAGCATCACCGGTTTTTTCTATTTCACTTTCAACTGGATGTAATTTCTTTAAATTAAATAAAAAAATTATTTAGACTTTTGTTACTTGTTTTAATTCTATGGAAACCAAACCAGAGTTGGAATGGCTTTTGGTGTGACCCACCTTTTGCCATTTACAATTTGTATATCCCGTTCTAAAAAGTGATCATTACAAATTAAATCATGATTTGAATGTGTCGCGATTTACAGCAATTGTCCATTGAGAAAGTATTGTAGGTTTCGTTATAAAAATATTTTAAATAAGAATGAATATTCATCGAAATAATATGATAATTTAATCCTACTTATGGAATGAAACCTTTTCCGGTATTGTTTTACTTGTTATTGCAATGCGTAAAAACACTAAAATTAACCTTTTTTTACCAAATAAAAACAAGATTTTTAGTAGAAAACACTTTTTCTATAACTTTTTAATAAAAAAAAATCACCAAAACGAATTATGAAACATGTTAGCTAACATAAAAGTACTACCCGTTTATCAAATTCACCCCTAAAGTTTTTGCGTCTGATTTTAAACCGGATAAATATTCCTAAGCGTTAGGTACTACATGGCCTAGGCCAAGCGCTCACTACTCCTCGTAACGTCTCTGTCCTGGATTCCACAAGCCTTTGCTTCGTAACGGAGACAATGCCTTGTGGAAGGCAGGACGGATACGAAACAGAGAGCCAGTGGGCGCCTAGTCCAAAGCGCCACTTAAGTTTAGTGGCGCTTTATAAGTAGGATTAAACCATCATATTATTTCAATGAATATTCATTCTTATTTAAAATCTTTTTATAACTATAGGTTTCCCTTATCTAAACCTACAATACTTTCTCAATGGACAATTGCTGTAAATCGCGACACATTCAAATCATGATTTAATTTGTAATGATCACTTTTTAGAACGGGATATACAAATTGTAAATGGCAAAAGGTGGGTCACACCAAAAGCCATTCCAACTCTGGTTTGGTTTCCATAGAATTAAAACAAGTAACAAAAGTCTAAATAATTTTTTTATTTAATTTAAAGAAATTACATCCAGTTGAAAGTGAAATAGAAAAAACCGGTGATGCTAACTTCTCACCTTTAAATTTTGACCAAGGATCATTTCGTGTAGGTTTAATTATGTTATTATAATTTGAGTAAGATCTCCTTGGTTTTTAGCCAATTTTGTATAGTTGTTATGAAGAGATATTCCTCTCTCTATAAAAGAAATGTAGTCTTGTTAGAACTTGCTGTATTACGAAATATTGTTGGCATGGACATCTTACCAGATCATCACGAACATGTTTGATCCTGAAGTTGGAATCGAAAATCATCATTAAGAAAGTTATTAATTTATATTGCAAGCTCAGACTCCACAAATTAGCGAAGGACAAAAATCTAGAAATGAAGGGTCAAGCCATCAGACTTAAATTGTCAAAGCTAATTTTTTTTCAAGGACAATAGCTACATACCTTTAGTAGAATCATTATTAATCCAAGGTAGAATCATCCTTTTAATCAAAATTCCATTTACTTTTGTTTACAATTTAGAATCTCAGAATATTCCCATAACAAGCCATAACCACAAGTTCCACAACAAACCGGATAGTTACTTAAGCCTTTGACAAAATATCATTTCGCAAACAGAATTTTTTGTTTTTAATTATAAGATCATCTGCTGCTTTTTATTTGAAAGAATTAATTGACTTATTTAAAAATTATAATAAAAATTTACCTTATTTTAAATTCTCACAGCCAAAATATTCGCGAATCACGTCAGAGTACCTAAAAGATTACAAACACGAACATGTGTGACGTGTCACGTGATGATTTTGTATTTTCTAGCCTAATCGACAGGCGTCGTTTAAACGTGGTACCACAGGAATACGGAACAAATACCGGCTGTCTGCTAGTTATCGCTCCCGTATTTACCCCCCGTAGAATCTTGGGTCTATTTCTTTATTATGTCTATGGATCAAACACTTATTTATCGATACAGCACATCCTCGGTTAAAGTCACGGTCAGTCGGTTACACGACAGTTAAGACTCAATACTTAACTATTTATCTACTGAATTCGTTCATCCTGCGATCAGAACGTCGTACGAACAGAACGAAACCAAATACGACGCTCGGTTTTGGGAAGCACCCGGAATTTCGGCAAGAAACCTCTATTGATAGTGAGCCCGGAGTAGCGACGCACAAAAATAGAGCGCTAAGCGATGGGCCGAGACTAAGTTTCGTCCACTTTTGACCGCTGCTACTGGCCAAACTATAGAAGCTAGGAAAAAATGGCAATGGTCAATTTTGCTCCTTTGATCAAGCCCAACAACATGTTTCAATTTGAAAAAAATCGGTCGAAAGCCAAATCCCATAGAAGAATTGCGATGTCCTTTGTTTAGGGTTTAGCTTTTTTATCCCTTTTCATAATGGACTAATCTACTTATTCGCTAATTTTACTTATGATAACACGGGATAAGAAAGAACTTGGAACGTGATAATTAACAAAGGTTGTTAATGAACTCCACTATGCAAGATCCCACAGTGGAAAACTACCCAAAACTGAACCAAATTTGACAGAAATTAGGGTTTCTTTTAATTGGAGTTTAAAAATGGTGTCTTCAAGCTTTGAATTCCTTTGGATCGGGAATTTAAATTTAGATAAAGTTTGGAGAGGACCATCAGATTTGGTGCCCCTCCAAGTTGAATACTAAATAGTATTAATTAAATAAATGTAATTGTCCCCTCCAACTTGGATCCAATAAATAATTAAAGTACTCGATGAAGCCTTAGTTCACCTCATAAAAAAATAAAACTTATGATAATTTGATCATATCCACTATGTCTTTAGGTTTGGAATAAATATTGGTTTCGTTTCAAAGTTTATTTGAAATTTAGTGAAATTTTCCCTATTTTAGTTAAAATTATAACCTTCGTGGCATCTAAACATTTTCAAAATTTCAGGTTTCTGGTCTTTCAAAAGTTTAAAACTTCTTAATCTTGTTTCTAACCCTTGCATTGGCAGGTTATTTTCGACGACCATTCCATGAGGGTTCAACTGATGTCAGCCTGCGCCAGCGGCGGTCGCTTTCACTTCTCGCCAGGGGGAGTCGTGGAGTTCCCCATGGGACTAGCGTATCGAAAGGATCTCGCCCCGAACTTGGTAGAAATTATGAACCGAAAGTACGTAAGGGTTTCCATAGTAACGGAAAATTAATTTATTATATAGCTTCGCGCAGCTAATCTCACCTCTGGCTATTTAATAACAATATTTCATTTTAGATATTTTCTGCCCACAATCACTATGAAATTAATTAGTAGTGTAGCTGATTAGATGATGCGTAATAGTTATAAATTATATAAAAGTTTAAAATATTGATTAGCCTCTGCTAACTCATTCTCTTCCAGCCAATAACATTAGCTTTGGATTTTATTTCCATTCTAATAACAATTTTTTATAATAATCTAGTTCATATACAAAATTACAGAAGCAATTTTTAAGCAATCCTTATTATTAAAGGGAATATAGCCCCGGTATTTGGTCACACCACCTACTATGGCTTTAGACGTTTTCGGCGCTGCTTAGTGGTTTGTTCCTAAAATTGTCGGAGTCTTCCAAAAACTACGCGTTGGAGGTTATATTTCCTTTAAGCTATCCAAATTTATTTATTTATTAGAATCTAATCACTTTGAACCGTGAATAAGGACATACTTTCGTTAATGATGCAAACTGCCTAGTACCTTCTTCGCCGGTGCCACTGCAAATTAGTACGAGGGCTATCAATTCCAGAATTCCTTCACCAGAAATTTTTTAGTCTTTCTTGGTAATTAAAAGCAATGTAATTCGCATATTGAGAAATACTGGTAACTGTCATGGCGACCACGGTGAACACTACAGCTGTGACGTCACACGTTTTCAAAAACGTATCAAACTAAAGCACTCTTAGAGACGGCGCGAATTATTATAATAGCTAAATTTAAGTTCATATTAAATAATTATTTATTTTTTGGCCAAAGTTAACGTTAGATTTAACTTAAGCGTCTATCAGCTAAGCAAATAGCTAAGAAGCCACACAGCCAGAAGTTAACTTGTGAAGATAATTACCGATGGCCAGGTTACAATGTTCTTCGTGTCACGCGAGCCAACAGCTTTCATCACTTAAAGGAGACGACCCGAGGTGTAACGCACCGATTTTGTTAAAACTCGGGGGTTTGGTAGACCGTCATGTAACTTTAAAAACCCTAAAGGGAAATGTCTCCATAGGCAACCGTTTTGCCATGGCAACCAAAAATGTTTTTGACAACACCAAATGGAAATTTTCCCATTGAATATAACATGGGAATCTGACCAATTTAAGAGTACCAACTGTTTGAACAAAATCGGCGTGTTGCACCTCGGGTTGTCTCCTTGTTAGTATTACCGTTTACCTCGGTAAAACGTTCAGCGTAAAGGTTCGTCCAATAAAATTTGTACACAACACTGCGTTAGTATGTTTAAAGGCTAACTGCGTTCTCCTTGTGTTTGTTGCTCCTAGGTGGCACAAACTGGGATCAAACTCGGTTCCTCTCGCTGCGAGGCTAGAGTGCTAAACACTTCTCCACCCCACTTAAGGTCTTAAGAATGAATACCAAGCTAGCAGGGTCGATTACATTCGCGAAATGTATATTTCACTAACGAGGAGACCTACCCGAGGTGATAATCACCGATTTTGTTGAAACTAGGTAGGTACGTAGACCTTATGGTAACAAAAAATTTCACCAAGGGAAATATTGCAATGGACATTAGTTTTGCCATGGCAACCGAAAATGTTTTTGACAACACAGTATGTATATTTTCCCATTGAAAATGACATGGGAATCTGAGCACTTCTAAAAAATAATAATAATAATAATTCTAATTAAAATTATTAATTTTGATCAAATTCAAACAACTAAATTAGATTTTATTAATTTTGATCAAATTCATTTATTTCCGTCGATTTGGCGATTAGTTGGTACATACAAATTTTTATTTTTATATTTCGCTTTTCTCCATTTTTACTGATTCCGATCAAATTTGATCAAATTGACCAAAATGCATCAAAATATCATAAAATTAAATTCATTTGTCAATTTTTATCTTTTTTTTTGGTTTTGAAAATTTTCACATAAGTATATGTATTTGTACCCCGCTGCTCCGCCTTAAGCACTACAGCGGCCACCTTAAACAACCAGCCCAATGAGAAAATATACGTACTGTGTTGTCAAAAACATTTTCGGTTGCCATGGCGAAACTAATGTCCATTGGAACTTTTCCCTTGGTGAAATTTCATGTTACCATAAGGTCTACAACAAAATCACCTCGGGTAGTCTCCTCGTAAGTCGTTGTATTTCAACGGAGTACGGTTATACAATAAAGCCTGGTCAAACTCTTTCAAATTTCCGCTACAAGTACGTTTTTCTGGCGCCGGCTTAAACGGTCTATTTTTACTTATAAATAATGGAGCAGAAAATATTTAAATAATCTTTTAAATCTAATTGGAACGTGGGTTGTCAAGAACGTATTTTAATATTATTCAAATGATACATATATATATAGCGTTTTCAATCATATATTTATATTACATAATGTATCAAGGTAACCAAACTTTTTCGATCTAGACATTTTCTCAAAAACTATTTAGTTCCTAAATCTGAAACTGTTACTGTATATTTATTAGTCATTTAACTTTATAATTTGAAATAGAAAAGGAAAGCAATTTCTTCCAATTAACCTTAGTTTAGATTGTAGTCCATTCGACCGAAAATCGCATACTTGGTGGTTTTCACAAGTCATTTCATCGAAAATTTAATAAAGTTGAAAATGCAAAAATATATGGATTTTTCAGTATTGTTCGATTTTTTTAGCATTCAATTCGGTATGGAAAGAGAAATGTCATCGGAAATATTATCCTCCGTTCTAGCTAGTCACGATGGTCCGTCTCACGTCGTAATCTAGAGCAATCGTATCTATAGATATCGTATGTAAAGCCCATTTAACTAAAACTAGATCTCAGAGGAACCGATAATTTAACCGCCTAAAATTTCGATTATTCATAAAATTTTCAGTTAACTGTTTATTTATGGATATTATTTGCGGTTATAAAACGATTTAATATGCAAAAATAAGTTTTTATTTGTGATATTTTCGGTTATAGATAAGAACAAATAGAACGGATATTTCCGATAAACCCCGAGATCTAACTAAAACCCGTCATTGGGCTAGAAAATAGAAAGATTCTAGACATATGACGTCAAAGATGTATAAGCTTAGTTTAGGTTTCTGAATTCGATCGCAAACTATTATTGATCTGTTGAAATTTCAACTAATTTCAAAAACACACCATTATAGGTACGTTTACTATTTTACACCATTTGAATATAATTTTTAGAAGTGAGTCGATTTCAAAAGTTATTTTTTTCTAGTCGAGCAAAGACGCTGGGGCACTTTAAAGGAACCTGCAACACCAATTAGACCATAATTGTTAGGAGCTGTAGCCGCTCTAAGCCTCCTTCATTCGCCTTTGATTAATCAAATTAGCAAGTGAGGCCACCTTAAAGGGAATATAACCTGCAAAGCAATCTTTATGGAGGACCCCTTCAATTTTTTAAATTTCCCTGTACAGTGGCGCCAAACATTTTTAAAGCCAAAGGCAAAAGCGGCCAGAGCTGCAAACATTGGTGTTCCACACCAAATACCTGAGGTTATATTCCCTTTAAGTCACAGCACTTTGTTTAAGGGGCCGTTCACAAATTACGTGACGCAGTAAGGTGGGATTTGTGCAAGAGTTACTAAATATCACTGAAATCACATATCTATATTTTATACAAAAATTATTAATTATTTTAAGGTACACAAGTAATATAATACTTTGTTATCATTTATATTGGTACACTAGTAGAATTGTACTGGTTTTTTACATTTATGTTAATACACATGCAAAATAATACTTGTTTTTATCATTTACATTGGTACACTAGCAACATAGTAAATGTTTTTATTATTTATGTTAGTTCAATAGCAATACAATACTTGTTTTTATCATTTACATTGGTACACTAGGAAACATAGTAAATGTTTTTATTATTTATGTTAGTTCAATAGCAATACAATACTTGTTTTTTATCATTTACATTGGTACACTAGGAAACATAGTAAATGTTTTTATTATTTATGTTAGTGCAATAGCAATACAGTACTTGTTTTTATCATTTACATTGGGACACTACCAACATAGTTCTCGTTTTCATCATTTATATTAGTGCAATAGGAAAATATAGTACTTGTTTTATCATTTATGTTAGTGCAATAGCAACATAGTACTTGTATTTATTTATTTATTTATTTATTTATTTTTGTTTTAAGTGGTCAAAACCATTTCGGTTGCCATGGCAAATCGAATGGGTAGTCAGTGGTGTAGTTGGGACAGGGCGACACCCCGGTGCTTTTTCAAAGGCAATGCCCCGCTCAATCTGGGTTTTTCCATTTTTCCAGGGCGCGCCCTGCCTCTTTTTCGTAAATCATAATTTTTTCTTAATTAACATTATTAATTTTAGTACCTTTTATCCATTTACAGGAATCCATGCCTCTACTTGGAATACTCATCCTGGCGTATCGCGTATGGTAAGATCATTCTGACGGCTTTGGCCCCGCCTACGAGAGAAAAAATCACCTCTGCGCGCGCTCCCCTCTCACGTTGTTGTTTGTTAAGTTAACATAGTGACGTCAAAAAAACCGTCAGTCACATCGAGACGAAAATCTGCCGCGATAAGCATTCCAAGTAAAAGTATGGATTCCTGCCATTTACGGATTAATCTTCACGTTTCCTACTTTACTGCCAGCCTTCATTTAAACTAACAAGGAGACGACCCGAGGTGATAATCACCGATTTTGTTGAAACTCGGGTATAATCTATGTAACTTGAAAAACCTGCATGGGAAACGTTTCGACGGGCTTTCGTTTTGCCATGGCAACCGAAAACGTTTTTGACGTGATTTTGTAAATTTTCCATTGGAAATAACATGGGAATCTGAAGGATTTTAAGGGTCCCCCACTGTGAAATGTTTTAAAAAATAAAACATTTTTAAAATTTCAAAACCGTTCAAAATACATTAAAATAAATGATCAGAAATTAAACATTTTGATCAAAACAATAAAGGTTTAAAGTAAAGTTTGATATTTTTTTTAATTTTATAGCACGTTTTATCCATTTCCTTTTCTAATTTCTCATTATATAACATTTTGAATAAATTTTACTCATTTTGATTAAATTTATCAAAGTTCATTATGATTTGATCAAATATTTTAAATTCATAAATATTTTTACCCAATATTAACTAATTATTCAAATTTAAATCTTTTGCAAGTTCTAGCTCTTCAGTTTCCCCTTCCATAAAAAATATAGCATTTAACGGTTATTATATGTGTAGTTGTTGGCTCGCTTGGCACGAAGGGCTTGTCACCACCCTCCTACGCATTGTAACCCGGCCACCCGATTTAAATGGAAATTCATTTCGCTAGATGACTTAAGCTTAAGGTGGTGCCTTGGGTATTAGCCTAGCTGATTATTGATTATTAATAAATACATTCAAGGTTTAACAAAATGAAAATTTCAGTAGAAACGAATGCAGACAGTAACAGCAAATCACATTTCTATAAAAGGAATTAAATATAATTCAGGCGACCTTTCGACGGAATAATTTTCTGAAGGAAAAATTAATTCCACTGTCTTTTTTACTTGTGAGCTCGAAAATCGAGCGTCTTAACACTAGGAACATTACTAGAGAAGGACTAGACAATTTTGAAATTTGATCCTTTTATTTTTGTGATTGTTCCCTTTTCGTTTCGGACAAAACGTATCGATTTCTGCAATAGGCGCTTAAATAAATCCCCCTCCCAGGAAATCGCCAAGAAGTAATATTTCCGAGAGCCAGGACCCGCAAGGTATTGTTTATATAGTGGGAATAATGGAAACGTTTCACCTGTTAACAGGACGTAGTGTTTTTGCCTTAATATGTCAAAAAAGCTACTTGGTTAAAAGGGAACGCCATGGGGAACGCTTGTTGCTGCCGGAAAGGTGAAAAATTTCCAATATTTTAACAAGCACTATATAAACAGTGATTTGCAGGTCCTGGCTCTCAGAAATATTACTTTTTGTTGATTTCCTGGGAGGATGATTTATTTAAGCGTCTATTTTAAAAGTCGATTTGCTCAGCTAAAAACTTTCGCTTAATACACTTAATCTTAAATTTGAAAATAAGACAAAACGTATCATACCCACAGGACATTTGCGCGGCGTGAAGTGAACTTAAAGGAAAACAGGCAGAAGAAAACCTAGGCCTTTAAGTGTATAATTATAATTTTTTATAATAAAACCAAATTCATATAATCAAATTTTAGAACGAAAACAAATGGATAAAAATCAGTTTAAAAAAATAAAAGATAGTGTAAAATAATAGTTTTTGAAACTGATTTTAATGCATTTTAAATTTAATTAAATTTAAATCATTAAAAATTGGTGATATATTCAGTCTTCGGTTGTATAATAGGAGACCACATTTTAAAAATATACCGCAAATACTCTGAAATTAAATTCAAATTATATAATAATAATCCTGCTAAGACATTCAGAATTTCCTTAATAATTGGCAACGTTGTTATTTCACAGTACACAATGGCTACTTTAAATATATACGCTAAGAATATTTTGCTGAGCTTTTAAACCCGTAGTCGTCACTAATAAATTAAGGTAGTAGATACTAGAATTAGACCTACTCGGGGCTTTAACTTAAGAAAAGAAAAATTAATGAAAAAGTAAGATGGTGGCCTTATTCGAAAGAGCCACAAACGACCTATAAAAATCACTTAATAATAGTAGATTAAGCGTCACATCGAGGGGTCAGACATTCAAAGAAATCCCGTACACTTTCCAAGAAATCCAGAAATCGGATGCAAAATCCCCAAATCTGACGAGAAACCCTGAAATCCGACGAGAAATCCCGAAAACCGACAAAAATTCCCGAAATCCGACGAGAAATCCCGAAAACCGACAAAAATTCCCGAAATCCGACGAGAAATCCCGAAATCCGACAAATAATCCCGAAATCTGACGAGAAGTCCCGAAATCCGACAAAAAATCCCGAAATATTACGAGAAATCCCGAAATCCTACGAGAAATCCCGAAATCCGACAAATAATCCCGAAATCTGACGATAAATCCCGAAATCCTACGAGAAATCCCGAAATCCGACAAATAATCCCGAAATCTGACGAGAAATCCCGAAATCCTACAAGAAATCCCGAAATCCGACAAATAATCCCGAAATCTGACGAGAAATCCCGAAATCTGACGAGAAATCCCGAAATCTGACGAGAAATGCCGATATCTGACGAGAAATCCCAAAATTCGACGATAAATCCCGAATTCCGTCGAGAAACCCCTATATCCGACGATAAATCCCGAAATCAAGCGAGAAATCCTCAAATCCGACGAGAAATCCTGAAATACAGCGAGAAATCCCGAAATCCGATGATAAATCCCAAAATCCGGCTTAAATTCCAGGATTTCAAAATCCCGTACACATTTTTGCTGAATTTCCGACGCCTCGCGTGACATTCATAAAAGGATTGGCTACGCCCGCCGACTATCTTACTACTATCAGAAGTATATAACATAAACTTACGAGATACGAGATAAGTATCAATCTAAGCACAAAGTTAAGGTAGATGTAAAAATTATAAATCGTAAAGACATTAAAATGTTTTCCCTATTTATAAAAGAAATAATATATTTATTTATATTTAATATATTCTTAATTAAAGTTCCTAGCTCAATAATTTAATCACACCTACAATTCGTAAAACTTAACCAATTTTTAAAACTAATCATAAACGCTCATTTTGAAAAAGCAAGTTTAGAAAATTGACGTTTCAATCAGCTCTACGGGACAAGGGCGTTGTAGCCGAAGGTAGTGTTGCTCTTCGCAAAAGGTGGGAGGGCCGACATTTCATTGCTTCAGAACTTCAAAAATAGATAGGGCTTAAAGGAGCAAAAAATTACCTCATAAGAGAAAACTACGTCTTAAGATTTTAATAAATATTGCTTTTGCGTGAAATGACTTTGTTGAGACACGGATTGTAAATTTTAGAGGACCGGTATTCCCGAGGTATTTTACGCCCCGTTCACCGATCAGGCTGACGGGAGTCGCTCAAGGTCATAAAAAAACTAAAGCGCGTGTCTTTCGGTCGGCCAGAGTTCCAGATAACATGCGGGGGGGGGGGGGGGGGGGCTATCTGTATGCGTGGTACAAATGACCTTGACGGACTCTCTCTCTCTAGTTCGAAGTGATTGATGCTCGGGGAAACCAAAATTCTACAGGAGAAGGCTACGCTTTACTCGTCCCCTAAAATTTACAGTCCATGGTTGAGACGATATTCAGTGTGGATCCCAATCCATTTCTTGCTCGAGCAGTAAGCTCGTTGCCCCCAACAAAAATCATATCAGCCCGGTACGAGCGGACGGACATTCACCAAAGTTCTGTACGGGATTTTCAAAATCCGGGATTTCTTCACTTTGTCCCGGGTTTCGGGATTTCTCGACAGATTTCGGGATTTCTCGACGGATTTCGCGATTTTTCGACAGATTTCGCAATTTATCGTCGGATTTCATGATTTACCATCGGATAGAGATTTTTCTGGATTTCTTGCTGGATTTTGAGATTTCGCGTCGGTTTTCTTGATTTATTACCGGATTTTTAGATTTCGCGTCGGATTTCTGGATTTCTTGCCGAATTTCTAGATTTTTGAAATCCAGGCTGGATTTCGGATTTCTGTGGATGTCTTGGAGAGTGTATGGGATTTCTGTGGATTTCTTGGAAAGTGTATGGGATTTCTGTGGATTTCTTGGAAAGTGTATGGGATTTCTGTGGATTTCTTGGAAAGTGTATGGGATTTCTGTGGATTTCTTGGAAAGTGTATTGGATTTCTGTGGATTTCTTGGAAAGTGTATGGGATTTCTGTGGATTTCTTGGAAAGTGTATGGGATTTCTGTGGATTTCTCGGAAAGTGTATGGGATTTCTGTGGATTTCTCGGAAAGTGTATGGGATTTCTGTGGATTTCTTGGAAAGTGTATGGGATTTCTGTGGATTTCTTGGAAAGTGTATGGGATTTCTGTGGATTTCTTGGAAAGTGTATGGGATTTCTGTGGATTTCTTGGAAAGTGTATTGGATTTCTGTGGATTTCTTGGAAAGTGTATGGGATTTCTGTGGATTTCTTGGAAAGTGTATGGGATTTCTGTGGATTTCTTGGAAAGTGTATGGGATTTCTTGGAAAGTGTATGGGATTTCTGTGGATTTCTTGGAAAGTGTATGGGATTTCTGTGGATTTCTTGAAAAGTGTATGGGATTTCTGTGGATTTCTTGAAAAGTGTATGGGATTTCTGTGGATTTCTTGGAAAGTGTATGGGATTTCTGTGGATTTCTTGGAAAGTGTATGGGATTTCTGTGGATTTCTCGGAAAGTGTATGGGATTTCTGTGGATTTCTCGGAAAGTGTATGGGATTTCTGTGGATTTCTTGGAAAGTGTATGGGATTTCTGTGGATTTCTTGGAAAGTGTATGGGATTTCTGTGGATTTCTTGAAAAGTGTATGGGATTTCTGTTGATTTCTTGAAAAGTGTATGGGATTTCTGTGGATTTCTTGGTAAGTGTATGGGATTTCTGTGGATTTCTCGGAAAGTGTATGGGATTTCTGTGGATTTCTCGGAAAGTGTATGGGATTTCTGTGGATTTCTCGGAAAGTGTATGGGATTTCTGTGGATTTCTCGGGAAGTGTATGGGATTTCTGTGGATTTCTGGGAAAGTGTATGGGATTTCTGTGGATTTCTGGGAAAGTGTATGGGATTTCTGTGGATTTCTCGGAAAGTGTATGGGATTTCTGTGGATTTCTCGGAAAGTGTATGGGATTTCTGTGGATTTCTTGGAAAGTGTATGGGATTTCTGTGGATTTCTCGGAAAGTGTATGCAATTTCTGTGGATTTCTCGGAAAGTGTATGGCATTTCTGTGGATTTCTCGGAAAGTGTATGGCATTTCTGTGGATTTCTCGGAAAGTGTATGGGATTTCTGTGGATTTCTCGGAAAGTGTATGGCATTTCTGTGGATTTCTCGGAAAGTGTATGGGATTTCGGTGGATTTCTCGGAAAGTGTATGGGATTTCTGTGTATTTCTGGGAAAGTGTATGGGATTTCTGTGGATTTCTCGGAAAGTGTATGGTATTTCTGTGGATTTCTCGGAAAGTGTATGGCATTTCTGTGGATTTCTCGGAAAGTGTATGGGATTTCTGTGGATTTCTCGGAAAGTGTATGGCATTTCTGTGGATTTCTCGGAAAGTGTATGGGATTTCTGTGGATTTCTCGGAAAGTGTATGGCATTTCTGTGGATTTCTCGGAAAGTGTATGGCATTTCTGTGGATTTCTCGGAAAGTGTATGGGATTTCTGTGGATTTCTCGGAAAGTGTATGGGATTTCTGTGGATTTCTCGGAAAGTGTATGGGATTTCTGTGGATTTCTCGGAAAGTGTATGGCATTTCTGTGGATTTCTCGGAAAGTGTATGGGATTTCTGTGGATTTCTCGGAAAGTGTATGGGATTTCTGTGGATTTCTCGGAAAGTGTATGGGATTTCTGTGGATTTCTCGGAAAGTGTATGGCATTTCTGTGGATTTCTCGGAAAGTGTATGGCATTTCTGTGGATTTCTCGGAAAGTGTATGGGATTTCTGTGGATTTCTCGGAAAGTGTATGGGATTTCTGTGGATTTCTGGGAAAGTGTATGGGATTTCTGTGGATTTCTCGGAAAGTGTATGGGATTTCTGTGGATTTCTCGGAAAGTGTATGGGATTTCTGGGGATTTCTCGGAAAGTGTATGGCATTTCTGTGGATTTCTCGGAAAGTGTATGGGATTTCTGTGGATTTCTCGGAAAGTGTATGGCATTTCTGTGGATTTCTCGGAAAGTGTATGGCATTTCTGTGGATTTCTCGGAAAGTGTATGGCATTTCTGTGAATTTCTCGGAAAGTGTATGGCATTTCTGTGGATTTCTCGGAAAGTGTATGGGATTTCTGTGGATTTCTCGGAAAGTGTATGGGATTTCTGTGGATTTCTCGGAAAGTGTATGGGATTTCTGTGGATTTCTCGGAAAGTGTATGGGATTTCTGTGGATTTCTCGGAAAGTGTATGGGATTTCGGTGGATTTCTTGGAAAGTGTATGGGATTTTTGTGGATTTCTCGGAAAGTGTATGGGATTTATGTGGATTTCTCGGAAAGTGTATGGGATTTCTGTGGATTTCTCGGAAAGTGTATGGCATTTCTGTGGATTTCTCGGAAAGTGTATGGGATTTCTGTGGATTTCTCGGAAAGTGTATGGCATTTCTGTGGATTTCTCGGAAAGTATATGGGATTTATGTGGATTTCTCGGAAAGTGTATGGGATTTCTGTGGATTTCTCGGAAAGTGTATGGCATTTCTGTGGATTTCTCGGAAAGTGTATGGCATTTCTGTGGATTTCTCGGAAAGTGTATGGCATTTCTGTGGATTTCTCGGAAAGTGTATGGGATTTCTGTGGATTTCTCGGAAAGTGTATGGGATTTCTGTGGATTTCTCGGAAAGTATATGGGATTTATGTGGATTTCTCGGAAAGTGTATGGGATTTCTGTGGATTTCTCGGAAAGTGTATGGCATTTCTGTGGATTTCTCGGAAAGTGTATGGCATTTCTGTGGATTTCTCGGAAAGTGTATGGCATTTCTGTGGATTTCTCGGAAAGTGTATGGGATTTCTGTGGATTTCTCGGAAAGTGTATGGGATTTCTGTGGATTTCTCGGAAAGTGTATGGGATTTCTGTGGATTTCTCGGAAAGTGTATGGGATTTCTGTGGATTTCTCGGAAAGTGTATGGGATTTCTGTGGATTTCTCGGAAAGTGTATGGGATTTCGGTGGATTTCTTGGAAAGTGTATGGGATTTTTGTGGATTTCTCGGAAAGTGTATGGGATTTATGTGGATTTCTCGGAAAGTGTATGGGATTTCTGTGGATTTCTCGGAAAGTGTATGGCATTTCTGTGGATTTCTCGGAAAGTGTATGGGATTTCTGTGGATTTCTCGGAAAGTGTATGGCATTTCTGTGGATTTCTCGGAAAGTATATGGGATTTATGTGGATTTCTCGGAAAGTGTATGGGATTTCTGTGGATTTCTCGGAAAGTGTATGGCATTTCTGTGGATTTCTCGGAAAGTGTATGGCATTTCTGTGGATTTCTCGGAAAGTGTATGGCATTTCTGTGGATTTCTCGGAAAGTGTATGGGATTTCTGTGGATTTCTCGGAAAGTGTATGGGATTTCTGTGGATTTCTCGGAAAGTGTATGGGATTTCTGTGGATTTCTCGGAAAGTGTATGGGATTTCTGTGGATTTCTCGGAAAGTGTATGGGATTTCTGTGGATTTCTTGGAAAGTGTATGGGATTTCTGTGGATTTCTCGGAAAGTGTATGGGATTTCTGTGGATTTCTTGGAAAGTGTATGGGATTTCTGTGGATTTCTCGGAAAGTGTATGGGATTTATGTGGATTTCTCGGAAAGTGTATGGGATTTCTTTGAATGTGCGTCCCCTCGGCCCGTTAACTCGTTGGTCTCTGAAATTGTCGTCTTCCCACGCGATTGAAGAGCGCGCCGATGACGTTTTTCCTTCCCGAGGGAGGGGGGGGGGGGAATTCAACCGTCACGCCAACTATGGAACTAATTAGTTCCATGCGCCAACGGATCGGTTCAGCATAAACAAATACAATCTTGGCATTACTCTATGCAATAAATCTGAGGGAGTCCATGCCCTATCTGGTAGCAGAAAGCGTTATTAAACATTCGCGGGGCTTAACGTTAGTCCAAAATCCATTCCCAACCAATTGAAAGCGTGGTTTTGCACGTTAAGTATCAAAAGCCAGAACCTATTTCTGTCGTCTGTTTTGTTACGCTTTGCGTGGATTCTAGACAGGAATTTCTGCTGTACATATTTTAAACTGTTCAGCAACTTGTGGAATTTGCAGTAGGCGGTAAATGCTCGCTTACTGCGGAGTGAAAAGTGTACAATTCTCGCACTTTCTTCTAAAGTATTCGCTTCCCAGTTTCAATCCACATAGCTGCAAACTATTTGTAGGAAATGGTACTTTTACAGTCGTTGGCAATTATCAAATCATTTGCGGCGAGTACATCCGTTTCTAGTGTATTGCGAAGGTAACCTTAAAGAACAATATATGTTTCAATATAAAGCCATATTTTAATAGGCCTTTCCCTAAATTGGCAACGAGTATCAAGCTTGTCCTTGAAATTGTGCAGTGAAACCTATGGACGAATTCATTAGCTCTTTCAGGAATCCATACCTCTACTTGGAATGCTTATCCTGGGGTATCGCGTATGGTAAGATCACTCTGACGGCTTTGGCCCCGCCTACGAGAGAAAAAATCCCCTCTGCGCGTGCTCCCCTCTCACGTTGTTGTTTGTTAAGTTAACATAGTGACGTCAAAAAAACCATCAGCCGCGTCGAGACGAAAATGTGCCGCGATAAGCATTCCAAGTAGAGGTATGGATTCCTGGCTCTCTTTAGCGGGAGAGTTGGGGAAGCATTGTAGAAGTGAGAAAAGAGCAGTTCACAAGAGAGCCTCGTTCATTTAGAGAGACCTATTAACATATTCACGTGTAATCAGACCGGGAGCGACCAGTGGCGTAGCCAGAAATCCTTCAAGTGAGGGGTTTAAACTATGTAAAATTTAGACCTAGGGGGTGGGGTGTAGCGACTAATTTAATATTTTAATATTTTTAATATAACTGCACTGAAACCCATATGTGCCAGCAAGAAATTGACCAATTCTATAGTTTAGGACGGGGAATATTTTCAGGCGACTCCTAGCGGCGGCGCTGGTCGTTGCTGCGACGGGAATATATTTTTAGTCTTATCTCTTCGGGGGGTCAAAGGTGACCGTGTGGCCACAGGTAGCCCGAGCTCCCCCTACGTTGTCTTATCTCTCCTTTCTTTTCGCCGTCGCTTGTTTTGGGATAGAGCGAGGTCCGTCCCGTTCCGTTCCGCGTATTCCCCTCGAGCCCATTAACCCCTTTCTCTCTTTTCCCCAGCTCAAATATTTTTATTGTCCATCCGAATTAAGGGTTGCCAATTACCAAGTTCGGAGAATTTACCTATTGTTAACCATTGCTTAAAGTGACTTATTTTTAGTGTTATATTTGGCTGGCGTCTTGTTGGCTCCAGTTTTGACATAACTTGAACCAGTGATTTATTGGTCAAGTAACGACTGACCCTTTGAGGTGTCCCGCCTGTGGGACCCTTATTAAAAAGTAAACGTCACGACACGTTAGATTTTCATTGGTTGGGATCCAGCCAAAATTATCCGAGCCCAAATGATGGTTGGAGAAAATACTTTTCCCGCCAAGAACCGGATCACGTGACACGCGAGAGAACAAAACCGCGAACTTGTGGCAAAACGAGTCACTCTTTTCTGGACCAGGAGCGGATCCAGGCCATCAAGTAAGGAGGGGCGATCATGGGCATTCAAAATTCGTCTGCTATTTCTTCACAAATTTAGTTGGCAGGTATTAAAGTAGATGGCGCTATCGTAACGTGGAGCTCTCATTTTCGTTTGCTGAAACGAAGTACTTTACTAC
The DNA here is from genome assembly GCF_980474605.1 of Leiobunum rupestre. Lineage (NCBI taxonomy): Eukaryota > Metazoa > Arthropoda > Arachnida > Opiliones > Sclerosomatidae > Leiobunum > Leiobunum rupestre. The sequence goes on along the minus strand of NC_143392.1, from coordinate 29,573,920 downwards.
TTTCTATGTTTTTTCAAGTAATCTAAGGGGGGGGGGGCGATCGCCCCCATCGGGGCCCCTAGGGATCCGCCCCTGTTCGGGACGCACTTCCTCCACTGGTCGCGCTTGACCCTAGGGACCAATGCCACGATAAATGGCTGCAGCTCGGGTAAAGTTACGAGATAACTAAGAGTCGGTAACGATAGAACCACCGTCGTTCTCTAGCAAACCCGGGTAATCGCGAAAAGTGCGGTTTGTGCCAACCACGGATAGCGGCGTGAAAGATGTGCGTGTGCCCTCGTAAAGCGAGCGGCCTGGGAGGAAACAGATGGACTCCCGAACTCATGGACAAATAATAAGTACTATCTTATATATATATATATATATATATATATATATATTGAAAATCACGTGTTATGTTTTTAGTATGTCTTCACCAGTCAATGTGTAGTGTAGTGTATTAATTATTTCCCAATGTGTAGTGTAGTGTATTAATTATTTTTCCAATGCATAGTGTAGTGTGTTAATTATTTCTCAATGTGTAGTGTATTAAACTTTAATCTTATTTCTTTAACTTGGCAATCCTCAATTCAGTAACTTAAGCAATGTACCCCTAGACACCCTAAATAATCTCGCTAACCTCAAATGACCAAGTTACGCGAAGGTTCCTTTAGGCTAGGAATAGCGACTTTGAAAAAGGTTAAGAAAAACCCCTACATGGGGGTTGACAAGGAAACCCTCCCCTTGTCTTAGCCACTGGGAGCGACCACAGTTTTGTTAAATATTTTGAGTGCAAATACTCTTACGAGTCCTAGCCTTGACACTAGCCAGCAGAGGGTGATTTGTGAGCGACAAGCGGGTCATGTAATTGTAACAGTATATTCCACCGACTTGAAAAACATTTTAATTATGAAAACCTCTTAGTTTTACCGCTACAGGTAGTGTTTCAAAGAGTCTAAATAAAAATGGTCCGTTACAAATAATATTTTTATAACGTTTATTAGTAAACGTTACAATTAGTTTTGAATTTTAAAAATCTTAAGAGTCATGGCTTTATACTATTTTAAAAGTTTTTAAATAAAAGTTACAAGATACTTCATGACTAAAAGTTGTTTATTTACTAAAATTAAATAAAATTTAACTTCGGCGAGCTTTCGGACCGCGATCCCTTTTCAAGCCTGTCTATTATAATACTAACAAGGAGACGACCCGAGGTGTTACACACTGATTCTGTTCAAACTCGGGGGATTGGTAGACCTTCATGTAACTCGAAAAATCATAAAGGGATTTTATTCAATGGGCAACGGTTTTGCCATGGCAACGAAAAATGTTTTTAACAACATAAAATGGAAATTTTCCCATTGAAAATAACATGGGATTTTGACCGATTCCAGGGGTTCCCCCCCCCCCAGGCCCCCCCCCCCTGTGTAAAATTTTAAAAAATTGAACAAAAAATTTAAAATACCAAAATTATAAAAAATTTATAAAAATTGACGAAAAACTCAAAATTGATCACATTTTGGGTGAAAATGAACAAATATGGCTAAAATTGGAAAAAAAATATGAGAAAAAAATAAAAAATACAAACATTGATAAAAATATTCAAAAATTGATTAAAATAATTTTTTTTCAAAATTGAAAAAAATATAAAATTTAAAAAATATTGATCAAAAACAGTAGTTTCGATCAAAATTCATAGGAATTGACGGAAATTTATAAGTTGTGTAAAATTGGATTAATGTATCGATAAATTGCGATTTTTTTTAAAAACAAAGTATTTATTTTGGTCAATTTGATCAAACTTGACCAAAATTGGAAAATAATAGATCTAAATTAGCCCAATTTTAAAGTTTTGTAAAAATTATATAAAAATAAACTAAATTCGACCAACTAAAATTGTTTGAAATATTTTTTCAACATTGAAAAATGTTAATAACACTGAAAAAATTATCAAAATCAATAGTTTCGATCCAAAACGATCAAAATTGATAGGAATTGATGGAAATTTATTTATATAGATAAATTGCTTTTTTTTTAAATTATTTTCCAAGTTTGGAAAATAATAGATCAAAATTAACAAGATATTTAAATTATAATTATTATTATTATTGATTATTTAAAGAAACAGTGTAATACAAAATTGTTTTATTCGTTGTTATTAAACGTTTCCCGGTTTTTCTAATCATTTGTTTTCTCATATTTTACCTTTTTAAGTACGTTATATTTACACAAACATATTTATATACAGTACTATAATACTATATAGGAAAGAAATTAGTTCGTCATTTCCGTTTTCTACCAACCAACATGATTTTTTACTAACAATTGTGAATTTAATTAAAAGTAACTTATTCGATGGTTTACTCAAGTATAATTGAAATATTTACGCGTTTACACAATTTTATTTGAAATATTAATAATTTTTCCCAATTTCACTTGAAGTAACTAATATTTATTGGTTTTACCTAAATTTGTTCGCTTTCATCCGTATTTAATTGTAGGCATGCAAAATTACCTATCAAAGCCAAAAATCGTCAAAATCGCTGTCATTTGTCGACTATTCTTTATTTCACCCAATTTAATGAATTTAACCCAATTTGATTTGATATAAATAATTTTTAATGAATTTAACCCAATTTGATTTGATAAAAATAATTTTTAATGATTTATTACAAATAACTTATTTTCAAAGGTTTACCAAATTTAATCAAAATATTTAATTTTTAAAAGGTTTTTACCCAATTTTATTTGATATGAATAATTTTTAATGAACTTTTTTATTTATTATTTATCAAGTAAATAAAAACTACTGTTTTTGATAAATATTTTTTCAATTTTATATATTTTTTTCAATTTTGAAAAAAAAAACATTATTTTAATCAATTTTGAAATATTTTTTTCAATGTTTGTATTTTTTTTTCATATTTTTTCCAAATTTATCCATATCGGTTCATTTTCACCCATTTGGTTCAAATTTATCAAAATGTGATCAATTTTGTTTTTTTTTTCGTCAATTTTTATAAATGTTTTATAATTTTGGTATTTTTCCCTGGAATCGGTCAAAATTCCATGTTATTTTAAAGGGAAAATTTCCATTTTATGTTGTCAAAAACATTTTTCGTTGCTATGGCAAAACCGTTGCCCATTGAATAAAATCCCTTTAGGATTTTTCAAGTTACATGAAGGTCTACCAATCCCCCGAGTTTGAACAAAATCGGTGTGTAACACCTTGGGTCGTCTCCTTGTAAGTTTATTCGTTTACAATCTCATTCCATTGAAAAATTTGAAAATATTAAAAGAATTAATGATGTTAAAATAGTTGGGTAAATTCAAGTTAATTTGGGTAAATGCGTGTACATTTGGGAAAAATAAGGAAATTGTTTACTTTATTTACTTTTAATTTACATATGTAAATTAGATTTACAAAATTTATTAAACATTCCTTTCATTGCCGGCTAATATAATTTATAGCCAAATATGGCGGTTTCAATCTAGCTTTTCGATAAAACCCAACTTTCTCCAAAGGCTGCGAAGCGAAACTTAGCAAAATATTAAATGGACTAATTGTAACGTTCCAACCCTTAAACTAGTTGTAGCTATTGATATAGCTTAAGAGTGTGAATTTTTTTCAACTTTCTAAATTTGCTAAGATCTATCGAATGATACGTATTGTAACCCGACCACCTGTTTAGGGCATTAGAAGTCGCTAGATGTCTTGGGCGTGGTGCCTTGGGTATTAGCCTAGCTGATTTCTATTATTATTATTATTATGACAGCAACGAAATCCCTATGTTCCTTCAGGGAAGGTAACTTCGCCGCCAGGGGTTGCAACTTAAAACTTATGGTGCTGCGTTATTTTCTTATTACAAAAATTTCGGACCACTTTTTAATTTTTCCGAGATTTGGGCTCTTTGAAAGACTGTGTGGAATGTTTGGTTCAAAATGGCCGGGAAATTTTCTAATTAAATTTGATCCTAATTAAATAAATAAGAAAAAAAGTAAATACAGCAATTTGCCAAAACATTTATTGATGAGCATAATTTTCGATTGCTTAGTCTGGGACTGGCGAAACTATTTTTACCAATCGGAGCCATCGACCCAAAGCAATCTGGGCTTTGACTTTTACACTGGTGTGTTTAAAAATGTAGCCCGAAACTCTTTTGGAAAGGAAATCCTGGTCTTCTCGAGCTCGCTTGTTTGAGTCTCTCCCCCCCATCCCCGTCATCTCGGCTTACCCGCAAAAGTAACTCGATCCGAGAGAGCTCCAGAAAATGGCCTATATTACGCTCATTTCAAGCATACCTGGTTCAATAAAAATTTGTGCCAACCTCGTCCCGCCATACTCAAAAGAATAATTAATAGGAGGATTTAGCATTGAAATTTTAAATTAAGTTATCTCTGAAATATTTCGAAGAAAATGCTTCGATTGAATGTAAAAATCTCATAGTTTGAAGTGGCGGAGTGGTCAGCACTATCGCCTAGAATTCGATTCCAGCTTGTGGTACTGGTCTGGGTGACAACTCGGAAGAATTCCTTCTGCTTTGAGATTGCGTAGTAGCAAAAGTAGCATAAGACCCAAAAGTATCTCAGCTGTACCTTCGCGCCTATTAAAATTTCTAATGAGACCTAGTCACACTATAGACTACATAATCTACTAGTTGGAATAGTACTAGCAACATAATATTTAGTCTAAAGTCTGGCGCGATTATCTCTCTTCGATTTACTCGCCCGTAAACATACGTTCTAAAACGCCTCACTCGGCGGCGCTGGAGTACCGTGATTTTGATGACGTATTTTCCGACCCCCCTTCGTTTCCCTGTTTTACTTTGCGACAAACTCTCATTAACTACTATACCGTTCTGACACACTTTTGGGTCTTATGCTACTTTTGGTGGTAGTGTGTGTTGGGATCTGCGGGCTCGCGTGGCATGAAGGGCTTGTAACCACCCACCTTCGCATTGTAACCCGGCCACCGAGAATAATGCCATTAAGAGTCATTAGCTGACTCGGGCCAATGCTGTTGCCTAGCTGATTATTTTTATTTCATTTCAGACTCCTTCACGTCTGCGAGAGCGGGTTATCTCATTTCTGGCTGTATCGAGAAACTGCCAGAATCGCCAGATGTTTACCTGGAAACGAAGAGAACAATGTCCCTCTGGCGGTAAAATTGTCGGACATATTCGCCGCCTTCATCTTGCTCTTTCGAGGACAGACCCTGGCCCTGTGCATTCTATTCTTGGAAGTGGCCAGGGCAAAAATCCTAGCCATCAGATTTAAGAAGATCATACACGCAACAAAGATCAACGAGGTCAAAAGAGATAAAAACTCGCGAAAGAACTTTTAGCCATTCCGGAACTCGATCTTCTTGCTGGGAAGTTACATTCGGCAAAGGAAAAGGCATTTTCACACGGATAACGCCATTAGATGTCGATATTTAAATGTGCAACACAGCTTAAAATAGAGTTATAGAAGTTGTTTTTGCAATAAATCAGTATTTGCCAAAAAGTTTCATTTGGCGCCATGTAGTATACCTAAAAGAATTAAATGGAATATAACCTTCAAAGTGTTCTTCAGTGCCGGCTTAAGGACTAGGCCTATGCCCCCCCCCCCAACAGAAAGCCCCACCGCTGATGAAATCAATGGATTTTTCACCGATTCGGTGTAAAGGGGCTGGAAAGTGGGGTTTTGAAAAACGTCATCGAAAATTTCGCGCGTAGAACTACTTTTTCTCAAGTTCGCGAAGACGTTAACAGGCACCGCTGTGTTGGGATTTTGGTATGACGAAATCCAGCGTGGTGTTGGTTAGTGTTAGCTGAGGAAGTTTTAAAATTTCAATAATCCTTATTGAGGTTCAGTTTAGTGAACAACAAATGTTTAACGAAAAATTCATTTGAGCGATAAGGTCTTTTGATAGTAGTGTGTTCGTAATTTTTAAAACTATTATTTGCGAGTTTCATCGAATTTGGTAAAAAAAAACACTAGATGACTCGAATCCAATTTCTAAGGGCCTTGGTTTCATTGGAGCATTTTGATAAACCTTTGTACTCAACCACAGTTCTTATGCCTTTTCCCACTTATCTAATTCACCAACAAGAGATATTTTCATATCATCACGTTTCCGTTTCTTATTTGAATTAAACTCGTTCATTATAAATAAATAAATATTAAAATACTAGAACCAAAACCACGTCCACAAAGGCCCGAATATCTTAGCTCGCGTATGAATACCCTAGGGGCTGATCACACCGCGTAATCGGTGTACAGAGCCGTACCTTTGACTGTACTAATGGGATTACGCGTAATCTTTGAAGTCCCTGCCTTTGGCAGTGCTAATCTAAGCGTAATCCGGTGTACAGATTTTCTAAGAGTGGTTATCCCCTCGTGAATACCTCTCACTAGTCTCTCTCTGGTCTCTCCTCACTATTTTCAAAACATCTCCGTCAGAGTCAAATTCCTCAAGCGGTGAAAAAAGAGAATAAAGCAGGGTCCGAATTTTTTGGGAGATACCACGTTACTAGACGATTTCAAAACCCCACTTTCCCGCCCCTTTAAGAGAAAAACATTTCCGGCTTGTTTCATTATTATTTAAAAAATCATTATTCTCGTGACATAAGCACCGCTTCGGGAAATGCGAGATTTGCGTTTTTACGCTTTCTTACATAGCCCCCCCCCCCAAATCTGCCTGGGGCCCCACCTTCAGGAAATCCGGTAATGGCAGTCTGTACGGTAGATCCGAATAAATGTAGGGATTATATCCACAACAAACCCCTGACAGCGCAGAAAACGTGAGAGATAAGGTTAGCGACATAGGGATGTGACTTATAGGGGCGGGTGTTCGTATAGGCACGCGAACCAGTTTGGAAATAAGCTTTTTAAAAGTACTGGTCAATGTGACCGCTATACCCCCTACTTAAAAAAAAATTAACTGGTCATGACCACCCTTTTCTGCCCCACCTCTCTCCCCCCTTTTATTTTACCTTTGAAAGTTAATTGTTAATAGCGAATAGGAACTATAATGAGTTTTATTTATCACAAACCAAAGAGCTTAGATATTTATTACATTTCTTAACGAACTTAAAAATATTTCATCATCTTCTTGTTCTTCGAATAAAAACAGTTTTACTCGTTTTTGACCTTTTTTTGTTTCTAAAAGTCATAAAGAAATTGCAATGTCTTCTATGCTTATTTTCTTAAACATATTCTTAATTATTGATCTAGATGTTTCGCATTTAGCTCGACGAATCCGAGTGGTATAAGTCACTCTCGGATGACCTGTACACCGAGTTAGCGTACTTAGTACTGTTAAAGGTACGGATTTTAAAGAGCACAGTCAGAGGTACGACAGTGTACACCGAGTTCGCAGAGTGACCAACCCCCTAGCAGAAGAACGTGAAATTGCATTATTGCCAAATGCCACGAAATACGCTCAATTTAGGAGTCAAAATCCGCAATTTCATTGGCTCTGAGAAACTGAGAGCGCAACGCTTTTATCATTTTCTCTTTTCGGTATAGAATTATACTTTTAATTAAAAATAAACTGGCCATTATGACCAGTGAACCCCCCAGATTCTATTTAATTTACTGGTCATAGCCCAAAATAAACTGGTCTTTGACCGACGCCACCGCCTCATTTCCAACACTGACGCCAACCCTTTTATCGCTGCAACCCCTTTTTTAACCCCCCATTTGAATAAAGAGACGTTATTATCCAAACAAATATTTATTTTTCAACAATACAGGGTCGAGTTCTTTACCGACATTATTAAATGATAAATAAGTGTTATTTCAAATAGGCCGTATTGGCGTTTATAAGTGTAAATACATTGTAAAGGTTAAATATATAATTTAAATTATTTTCATTTAGCAGAACTTTAAAATCTTCAATAATAGGGAAGGAAAACGGTGACGTAGTTTGCGGTATAGGCAGTAAAATCATAAAATCTTTCATGTTCTTCGAAAAGATAATAAAATTTCGTATACATTTCGATAGCAATTTCAAATGAAATCGGTCATCATCCTAAATATATCCGCGTTGTTTTGAAGCATTTTGAGATGACGGTTGATATAAAGCATGAGCTCTCTGGTCTCGTCAGAGGTTAGGGTTAAATATTAGTCACTATTAAGTCGAGTTACAATAAGGGTTAGCTCTTTGCTCGATGAAACTTTGAGTGCCCAAATTTCAATGTAGACACAAATTTATTCTATTTTCCCAATTTTTGATGTATTTTACGCAACATTCCTTAATTGTATCCAAAATGCGGATTTATTTGAATTTCTTTAATTATTCTTATATAAACGCAAATTTCAAAGGTTTAAATAAATTGGTCCAATTTCCTTAATTTGTGAGCTATTTTACCTAGCATCACTAAAATTTACCTATAATGCTTTAAATTTCTCAATATTTAAAATAAATAATTAAAAGTGAATAAACCCAAATTTATGAGTTCAATCAATTTTCACAAACTTTGATGCATTTTACGCAACTTTCCTTAGTTTTATCCAAAATGCTAGAAATATTTGCAATTTATTTGAATTTGTTTACTTTTCCTTGTATTAACCCAAATTTCAAAAGTTTACCCAATTTCATCAATTGTCTCAATATTATTGGATTTAACGCCAATTTCCAAAAAAAATTACCCATTTTGAAACTTTTCAAATCTGTGAAATTGTTATGCTATTTTAAATAGAAAAAGAAAATTCCTAGTTGTCAAAAACATTTTCGGTTGCCATGGTAAAACGAAAGCACATTGTAACTTATTCCTTTACAAAGTTTCAAGTTACATGAAGGAGATCTACCAATTCGGAGATAAACACCTCGGGTAGTTTCCTTGGAAGTTCAATACGGTAATAGTTAGTAGAGAGCTTTTGGCTCGCGTGGCATGAAAGGCTTGCCATCACCCTTCTACGCATTGTAACTCGGCCAGCTGTTTAAAGGCATTATAAGTCGCTAAATGACTTGGGCCCAAGGTGGTGCCTTGGGTATTAGTCTAGCTGATTATTATTATTACATCGAATACTGCGTAAGACGATTTGCGCGTAGTCACTCGCCGCTGTTGATATAGCCGTGATACCATGAACAATGGTTATCTGCAATTAACTGATACCGAATTTAGGGAAGTCTTTTACATTTTCGTCTTATATTTCGCAATCGGCGATATCTCTAAAGGGCGACATAAACTCAATTCTTCCCACCAGTTTGATCTCCGAAGTCAAGGAAACATTCGCCAACTAAGTCTGTCGATTCTTTCCCGATGTCTTCCTCCATACTTTCAGCTCCGTCCGGTGAAGGACCGTCGACCGCCACATCTGTAGATAAGACCCCTTTCTTTATTTCCCCGTCGAAAGATCACGTCTAATGAGAAATCGAATTACCCTCGGTCTCTTTGAAGTATTCAATCATGAGTTCATCATTATGCGTTGATAACGTGTCTTCTAACATACGGTTTATTTTCTAAACTCATTTTTGTTCCTTTAAAGCGATAGAAGATTTAATTTATCTATCAAAGGGCACCCCTTGTTTATAGGTCACGATTTAACCTCCCCCTCCGCGATCAAATCACCCCTTCAACGATCTGATAACCCCCCCCCCCCCGTGGGTTGACCACTGACCGTATTTTTATTATATCTATCAATCAGGCTTACAATTAAAGTGTTGGTTGCACGAAAAATCGATAGTAATAAAAACGAATGAATGCGGGCTTGTTTTGAAGCCCAGGACGTTCTCTTTCCTAAAATGTCATTGTCGAAACAAATTTCCAAGCCTAAGTGTATTAACTTTGAGTCCGAAACTGACCTTTTTCGCTCCCCAAAATCCTGAAATTTTCGGCGAATTTTTCTCCTCCGAAGCACGAGCAATTTGGGTCAAATCAAAGCTGTAGTTTTATTCCTAAAATAGAAGGAACTGAAGTGTAGGGATTCTGTTTACTTGTAGAAGTTTTCAAACCAGAGGTTTTTAATCATAATATTAGGCTTATTATCGATCCGACGTTTTAAGAAGAATTTATAAGGAGCCTTCGGTTTCATATCGATTTCTACTACGTAGGCTTGTGTATGCCTATTTCAATTACTACTGCGTAGGACTTTTTCCTGGGTGTTAAATCAACCTGCTTTTAATACCAGATGTAAAGAAATGTATTACAGGCAATTAGCCAATGATACGCTTCGCATTTTCTGACGTCATGGGTGCCGAGAAGTCTGGAAATTCGCCGAAAAACTCGATTTCCACCATTTCGACTTCTTTTTATCATAATTCAAAGACCACTTAACCGATTTTGATGAAATTTTCTGTACTTGCTATAAAATGTTTGCTCTTTCTAATGAACCATTAATTAGCCATAGCTAAAATTTCGTGCAACCAATACTTTAAACATTACTTTTAGCACGTAGTTTGATGAACTGTAATTACAGTTACCCGTATTTTTTTTATATTAAACAAGTGGCCGGGTTACAATGCGTAGGAGGGTGGTAGCAAGCCCTTCATGCCACGCGAGACAACAGCTCCCTACACTCACTATTAAACGGTATCTTAATACGAAAGGTAATTATTCCACTTAAAGTATTTTTTGCTTTTAAAAGAATATTTAACAATCAGTGTATACAATTTATATTAAGTTAACTATTACGGCTTAGTCGTAATAAATTATTTAAACTATCGTAGGCTTATCAATGTATTTTATGATTGAACGTGACGAATCTGTAAGTAGTCGCGCAAAAATACCCATCCAACAATGGAGCAGTTGAGAATGACGAATAATAAGAAACCTGGAGACGTACTTTTTCTAATTGTTGGTTAGCGTAAGTATATTCAATTTAAAGCTAAATCGAAAGGCAAAGGCTAAATTCGATTATAACTTTCGGCTAAACGTTTATGATATTCAAAGGCAACTTAAACTATTTGATAAGTTTATCAAAGTTTTCTTTTTTTCGAAGCCCCATGGAGCATCTTCGGAGCCCTTCTATTTTTCGAAATATTCGGGTAAATGCTTTCTGCACGCGGTAAGTGTGCCAGCGAGATTCCCTGGTGGAAATGGTTTTTAGTTTCACATCGAATATATATTCGAAGTGACACTTTTGCTATGGACGGAATGTCGTTAAGTGTTGTTGGTCGTCGGCGTCGTGGAAAGCGACGACATGGTAGATGGAGCTACACATCGAGCAGTTAGTTTGGCGGGCAGTTTGAATTAAACTATTTCTTTCGATATGCTAGAATAGGATTATAATTGGCGGGAAGTTTGAATTAGACAATTTCTTTCGATATGCTAGAATATGATTATAATTGGCGGGTGGCGGGAAGTTTGAATTAGACAATTTCCTTCGATATGCTAGAATATGATTATAATTGGCGGGTGGCGGGCAGTTTGAATTAGACAATTTCTTTCGATATGCCAGAATAGGATTATAATTGGCAGGATGTTTGAATTAGATAATTTCTTAGTGACCTAAACCGTTTCCTCGAATATTGAAATACACAAAATCCTAATATAAAATTCACATTAGAAATAGAGGGGGGGGAATTCCATTCCTGGATATTCTAATCCAAAAAAACGATACTTCGTTCACAACAACCGTCTACAGAAAGCCATTCTCGATCGTAGCCCCCCCCCCCGCATAATAAATCGGCACATCCCTTCTCACATAAAAATCTGCCTTCCTTTCGTATACCGAAAGAGCTCTAAATATATAAGGACGAACAAGAATACAAACACGAAATTAACTTTATAAAAAGGATAGCACTAAAAAGAGGGTGCGATTTAAAATTTATCCAAAAGATAATAAACTATACCCAAACTTAAGTAAACACCCTCAATAATACCAAACTAAAGCCGTTCGATAAAAAGGAAAATTTTGTAATATTACCCTACAGTAAACTATCGAAAAAAATAGGCCACCTATGTAAAAATAATAAAGTCAAACCCATATATAAACCTGTCAATAAAATTGGCAACTACTTCCCAATTAGAAAAGACAGAGTACCCAAGTATGACCAAAGCGGAATCTATCTTTTAACATGCAACTGCGCAATGGGCTACGTAGGGCAAACGAAACGTAGCCTAACATTTAGGTTAAAAGAACGTAAGGCTGATCTAAGACTAAAAAGACCAAAAGCTTTCGTAGAACATGCCCAGGGAGCAGCACATGTTATAGACACTAACAATGTCAAATTAATCGCTAATGAAAATAATCCAATCAGAGAGTCCATCGAAATCGTGAAGATAAAAACTACCAATGGAATCATCAACAACATCGACGGCCCTGCTCACGAGATTGCTTCACACTATAAAGATCTGTTCAATCAAGATACGGCATAAATATGCCGTTATTATTTCGGGTTTTCGGGTGTGTGTTTTTGAAGTCTGTGTAAATACTCAAATTACTATTACCCTTTCGGTTTTTCTGGTGCTTTATAAAAAAGATTGCGTATACACTCGAACTACTATTACCCTGTTTTCTGTCAACCCTTCCGAAATTTTCGATTAGCGCTAGTATGTAATCGCTTGACGACGACGCTAGACTCGGCGTCGAAACGGCCGTAGCGTAGCTTTTATTTATTTTTAATAAAAGAAATTTTTTATTGTACAACAGTGGTCTCCATGGTTTTAATTTAGTAACACCTGTACAAGATAGTCCGCACATATAATTAGTAATAATTTGGTTTTTCCATAAGTGTAAAATATTGTTACATAAGTGTGACACTTCCTATTCTTCACATGCAAAAGTTTTACTGAGAGCTATTCGCGAGACAGACTGCATTACGGGCTTCATCGCCGTTTTGCGTCCGCTTGCTCCCGCGTCACACGAAGCCTTTGATAGCGCCTCGCCAGGGGGAGATTTTCTTCTTGCGATGACGTCACTTCGTTACTAGCTCTCAGTAAAATATTCCCTGAAGGGAAAAACTTATGGAACAATATTATAGACTTGGGCTAACCCGATGCATTCAAACTAATTTTAATAACATAATAAAAAAATTAAAAATATTATTAAAAATATTAATCACTGCTAGTTTCATAGCCATTTCGGCGTCATGATCAGGCGTGTACTTTTACAAAAAGTTTCTAAAGTTACTCTATGAAATCTGTTAGAGTTCTGTAGAGGATCAAAATAATTCTCTAGCCTACAAGGAATTCTTTAAAAACTTCTAAAAATAAAACGTTTCTCAAAATAATTCTAAAGGATTTCTATCAATAACAGGAATACACAAACTTAAATTTGCACGTGACGAAAAGAACTTCGAAAGGACGGCAACATTAATTCAAAATTTCAAGATACAACATTTATTTTAACAGTAAGGCAAACGTCGAATAATGGTTACATGCTTGAGTGTAACGATGTTTCTAACTACTCGAGTACTCGAGTACCCGAACGGTTTTTTCTGACTACTTGACTACTCGAACAAGGAAATTTTGAAGATAATGGAATACTGGACAACCCGAGTAGAAGGAAAGTAAGGTCGACACTCCGATCCCAGGATCGAGGATCGAGGATCCAGGATTTAAGGGGTGAAATGGGGGTAAAATCATCGAAAAGTCAATATATTTAGGGTATTTCTCGCGACGATTTGTTTTCTCATATATCAACATATTATGTCCAGACCAACTTGTTCATTTATCTACGCTTATCTCGAAAGATACTTGAACGTATATCTTATCAAGTTTTATCGTACGGAATAAGTTGAAATGATGTAAAAATTGATAACCTAGGCGACGCGTGCGCAGATTACCCGGGGGACGCGGTTAATTTGAATTTAAGAGTGTTTTGACGTAATGGAATATTCGTTGTTAAAGTAGAATGGAAATATTTTTAAACTTCATTTTAATATCATTGTAGTACTTAAATATGCTTGACACTTGAACCAATCTCACGAGTATTTCTTAAAACGAATATCTCGATCGCGTTTTATCGTACGAAATAAGTGGAAATTATGTAACTTGTATGATACTTGATAACCTAGGCAGGAAGATAGCGCGCGCGTGCGCGGATTACCTGGGAGGCGCGGATTGCCCGGGCGCGCGGTTAATTTGAATTTAAAACATGGATTCCCTCTCCGAAATAATTCATGTACCCAAAATTGGACCGCAAGTTTTTTTCTTTTAGGGGAATCTCTATGGGAGTTTAACATTACAATAAAGCTAATAGGTCCAGTTTGGGGTACTTTTGGTCCGAAATGGGGTACATAGGGCCGAAAATGGTGACTTTGGTCGTTTTAAGGGTACTTTTGGTCTATTTTGGTCCATTTTTGGGTACATCAGAAAAGCAGTTGGAAAAACGAAGAGCCTTATTTTTTTTTTCGACCCATCTCCAAACTCCAAACATTTATTGCTATAATTTATTTATCCCTTCCGTAGGTATAAAATAAGATAAAAACCACTTACCTATATTTTAATTACGGTAAATTAAAAATACTTAATTAGTGTACTAAGTTACGTTTAAAAGAACCTTTTGTAACAATTCCAATATGTAAATATAGGTATAAGGATTGAAAAAATACTTAAAGTGGTTTTACTGATAAACTCTAAAGGAATTTAACTTTAAAGGGTATCTTAGATTATTGTTTTTAATTTTATTCAAGTTGAAAACGTATTAAAAGTCCTTCAAAGTACTATAAAAGGATTTTATTTACGAACTTAATTCATATTTTCTTCAAACTTTCAATTCGCTTTTATTACTATTTAAATACGGTAAAATATAATTCTTATACACAAATATAGTCAGAAAGATACTATAAAACACTAAAATTAAAATTAAATTAAATTTGTGTGGATAAGATTTGTAAATATCATTTTGAAACTAATAACTTTCACGCTTTATTTAAGTCAAGCCAATAAAAACAATTACCTATATTTTAAATACGGTAAAATATAAATACATTTCCGATATGTAAATAGGTAGAATAACACTATGAAAAGTTCCCTTTTCTTCTTTTAATACGACAACACACAACTCTGATACGCAAATATATAAAGAAAATATAAAAAAAAAAATTACTATACGTTCGATACGTTAAAATACATTTCCGATACACAAATATAGATAAAGAAATACTATAAAATGTAAAAAGGTAGAAAAATACTACACATTAACCATTATGAATTTAAGCTTACAACATCCTTCACGTATAGAGCATAACATATATGTTCAGAGTTAACTTGTTTCCTCGTTATCTTTATCGCATGTGTTTTAAATAGCGTATGGAATAAGTTAAGAATGTACTGAAATGGTGTATGTTTAAACCTCGTAGAATAAAGAGTAAAACATATGTTCAGAGTCGGCTTGATTACTAAAGCGAATAACACAGAGAAGTTTCCGGTGTAGTCACGTAGGAAGAAAAATACTACAACACTCTCTATACTCTACATTCAACACGTTAAAATATACTTCCGAAATGCCAATATAGGTAGTAAAATACTACAAAATCTCTATACTTTACCTTCAATACGTTAAATTACATTCCAATATGTAAATATAGGAGGAAATATACTACAAAAGCCTCTTTTCTTGGTGTTCAATATGTTAAAAAAGATTTCTGAAATGCAAATGTAGGTAGTAAATACTACAAAATCTCTATACTCTACCTTCAATATGTTAAATTACATTCCAATATGTAAATATAGGTAGTAAATACTACAAAAGCCTCTTTTCTTGGCGTTCAATATGTTAAAATAGATTTCTGAAATGCAAATATAGGTAGTAATTACTACAAAAGCCTCTTACTCTACGTTCAATACGTTAAATTAATGATATGCCTCCGATCGAATCGTTCATTTTTTCCTATTTAAATATACGTATTTAAATTAGAATTGCTTCTAGTGTTCGGCAGTCGATTAATTTTTATCCACAAATTTTCCGATTTATTTAAAAAACGTTGGTAAAAAGAATATCATTTTAACTTATTTAATTGTGTTTTTTACCCAACCAAGCATTTATTTGAATAAAAGTGGTATTTATTTAAATAACCAATAGTTAAATAAAAATTGTTAAATGTTTAAATAATCGAAAGTGAACAAGCCTATTTTTTAAATAAAACAAACAGACTTTAGAGTTGATAAGATTTGTAAATATCATTTGAAACTAATAATTTTCACGCTTTATTTAAGTCAAGCAATTACATTTTTAAAATGAAAGAAGTTAAACAATATAAAAATTTGTAAATATTGTAAATATTTTTAGGTAATAAAGAAATTAAGAAATGTTTTAATTAAAATATCTTTAATTTTCTACTACATTTTTAAAAATGAAAGAAGTTTAACAATATAATTATTCTAATATAATTTCAAAATCAGGTATTATTTAAAGTACAAATGCATAATTTAGTGAAGCAATTCTTATTTAAATACTTTTATTTAATTAATTTGTGTATCTGAAATGTATTTATTGAAAAATAAGTGGGTTTTACTATTTATCACGGTTTTTTATATATATATATATATATTGGAATTGTTACAAAAGGTTCTTTTAAACCTAACTTAGTACATTAATTTATTTTGGAAGTTCAAAACGTATTAAGAGCCCTTCAGAGTACTATAAAAGGATTTCATTTACAAACTAAATTAATATTTTCTTCAAACTTTCAATTCGTTATAATTTGAATTTAAATGAAAACATCATGGATTATAGGTGCGTAATCTACTATTAGACCGAACGGATTAAAAAAAATACTTAAAGTAAGTGGTTTTACTGATAAACTAAAGGAATTTAACTTTAAAGGGTATCTTAGATTATTGTTTTTAATATTATTCAAGTTCAAAACGTATAAAGAGTCCTTCAAAGTAATTTAAAAGAATTTTATTTACGAACTAAATCCATATTTTAGAAGTTAGTTTGTATGAAATACTTACTAATACCTGAAAAATCGACTTTAGAGTTGATAAGATTTGTAAATATCATTTGAAACTAATAATTTTCACGCTTTATTTAAGTCAAGCAATTACATTTTTAAAAATGAAAGAAGTTAAACAATATAAAAATTTGTAAATATTGTAAATATTTTTAGGTAATAAAGAAATTAAGAAATGTTTTAATTAAAATATCTTTCATTTTCTACTACATTTTTAAAAATGAAAGAAGTTTAACAATATAATTATTCTAATATAATTTCAAAATCAGGTATTATTTAAAGTACAAATGCATAATTTAGTGAAGCAATTCTTATTTAAATACTTTTATTTAATTAATTTGTGTATCTGAAATGTATTAATTGAAAAATAAGTGGGTTTTACTATTTATCACGGTTTTATATATATATATATATATATATATTGGAATTGTTACAAAAGGTTCTTTTAAACGTAACTTAGTACATTAATTTATTTTGGAAGTTCAAAACGTATTAAGAGCCCTTCAGAGTACTATAAAAGGATTTCATTTACAAACTAAATTAATATTTTCTTCAAACTTTCAATTCGTTATAATTTGAATTTAAATGAAAACATCATGGATTATAGGTGCGTAATCTACTATTAGACCGAACTAATTAAAAAAAATACTTAAAGTAAGTGGTTTTACTGATAAACTCTAAAGGAATTTTGGAATTTTCTAGAATAGCAAAGTAAAACTAAAACGTAAACCAAGTTTAAAACGAAACTAATAACTGGGAGAAAGGTTGAAGTAAGTAATTTTTTTGATGTTTCGTTTTTTAATTTTTGAGTTCCCTATATTATTATAAACTAAATTAAATATAATTTTTGAAAATTTGTGATAAAAGATCTGCTCCTTCGTGTTTTACATATATTTAAAAACTCGAGATTTTAATGAATTGTTTTCAAAGCTTGAAAAATATAGCAGATCCTTTGATTTTAATTGTAGTTAGTAGTTACTTAAAAAAAAGTCGCTAGCTGACTTGGAGCTGGTGTAGTTAAATTTTAAAAATGTGTATTTTAAATTTTGTTTGTAAAAGTTTTTTTTGAAAAAGTTTAGTATTATAGTTTAAATTTATTAAATAAAATAAAATATAAATTATACATTTGGTTTAGTATTTTACTATTGCAAGTAAAATTAATAGTAATTTCAATTACTTTTTTAGTTTTTTTTTGACAAATATGCAAACTATTTAGTTATTTCAAAAACAAATACGTCGAATTATTATGATAGTCAGACATTGAGACGCGGGTGGCGCCCGTGCCCCAGCGTCCGCGCCAGCCCCGTCGGTGCCCCATTTCACATTTCAGACATCGACGGAGGCTCGGGGCACCATCAGGGCGAGGGCGCGGACGCTGGGGCACGGGCGCCATCCGCGTCTCAATGTCTGACTATCATCTCGCAGTTCCATACTGGGCTATTTGACCATCAAAATGACCAAATACACGTATATTTGAACATTTCCTTGACTACATGACTGAAAAATTGTTTAAAGCTCCATCTACTTGGTTACAAAATTTGTTAAATACTTGGCTTTAATGCCGTCTAAATTAAAGTTAGAAGAAGCTAGACAAAGAGAAATTGTTCTGAAAAATAAAATTAAAGATATAAAAACTAACCAATAGTATTTTGAATACCAAATAATTCGACGTATTTGATTTTGAAATAACTAAATAGTTTCATATTTGTCAAAAAAAACTAAAAAAGTAATTGAAATTACTATTAATTTTACTTGCAATAGTAAAATACTAAACCAAATGTATAATTTATATTTTATTTTATTTAATAAATTTAAACTATAATACTAAACTTTTTCAAAAAAAACTTTTACAAACAAAATTTAAAATACACATTTTTAAAATTTAACTACACCAGCTCCAAGTCAGCTAGCGACTTTTTTTTTAAGTAACTACTAACTACAATTAAAATCAAAGGATCTGCTATATTTTTCAAGCTTTGAAAACAATTCATTAAAATCTCGAGTTTTTAAATATATGTAAAACACGAAGGAGCAGATCTTTTATCACAAATTTTCAAAAATTATATTTAATTTAGTTTATAATAATATAGGGAACTCAAAAATTAAAAAACGAAACATCAAAAAAATTACTTACTTCAACCTTTCTCCCAGTTATTAGTTTCGTTTTAAACAATTAATACATTTCAGATACACAAATTAATTAAATAAAAGTATTTAAATAAGAATTGCTTCACTAAATTATGCATTTGTACTTTAAATAATACCTGATTTTGAAATTATATTAGAATAATTATATTGTTAAACTTCTTTCATTTTTAAAAATGTAGTAGAAAATGAAAGATATTTTAATTAAAACATTTCTTAATTTCTTTATTACCTAAAAATATTTACAATATTTCCAAATTTTTATATTGTTTAACTTCTTTCATTTTTAAAAATGTAATTGCTTGACTTAAATAAAGCGTGAAAATTATTAGTTTCAAATGATATTTACAAATCTTATCAACTCTAAAGTCGATTTTTCAGGTATTAGTAAGTATTTCATACAAACTAACTTCTAAAATATGGATTTAGTTCGTAAATAAAATTCTTTTAAATTACTTTGAAGGACTCTTTATACGTTTTGAACTTGAATAATATTAAAAACAATAATCTAAGATACCCTTTAAAGTTAAATTCCTTTAGTTTATCAGTAAAACCACTTACTTTAAGTATTTTTTTTAATCCGTTCGGTCTAATAGTAGATTACGCACCTATAATCCATGATGTTTTCATTTAAATTCAAATTATAACGAATTGAAAGTTTGAAGAAAATATTAATTTAGTTTGTAAATGAAATCCTTTTATAGTACTCTGAAGGGCTCTTAATACGTTTTGAACTTCCAAAATAAATTAATGTACTAAGTTAGGTTTAAAAGAACCTTTTGTAACAATTCCAATATATATATATATATATAAAAAACCGTGATAAATAGTAAAACCCACTTATTTTTCAATAAATACATTTCAGATACACAAATTAATTAAATAAAAGTATTTAATTCAGAATTGCTTCACTAAATTATGCATTTGTACTTTAAATAATACCTGATTTTGAAATTATATTAGAATAATTATATTGTTAAACTTCTTGCATTTTTAAAAATGTAGTAGAAAATGAAAGATATTTTAATTAAAACATTTCTTAATTTCTTTATTACCTAAAAATATTTACAATATTTACAAATTTTTATATTGTTTAACTTCTTTCATTTTTAAAAATGTAATTGCTTGACTTAAATAAAGCGTGAAAATTATTAGTTTCAAATGATATTTACAAATCTTATCAACTCTAAAGTCGATTTTTCAGGTATTAGTAAGTATTTCATACAAACTAACTTCTAAAATTTGGATTTAGTTCGTAAATAAAATTCTTTTAAATTACTTTGAAGGACTCTTTATACGTTTTGAACTTGAATAATATTAAAAACAATAATCTAAGATACCCTTTAAAGTTAAATTCCTTTAGTTTATCAGTAAAACCACTTACTTTAAGTATTTTTTTTAATCCGTTCGGTCTAATAGTAGATTACGCACCTATAATCCATGATGTTTTCATTTAAATTCAAATTATAACGAATTGAAAGTTTGAAGAAAATATTAATTTAGTTTGTAAATGAAATCCTTTTATGGTACTCTGAAGGGCTCTTAATACGTTTTGAACTTCCAAAATAAATTAATGTACTAAGTTAGGTTTAAAAGAACCTTTTGTAACAATTCCAATATATATATATATATATAAAACCGTGATAAATAGTAAAACCCACTTATTTTTCAATAAATACATTTCAGATACACAAATTAATTAAATAAAAGTATTTAAATAAGAATTGCTTCACTAAATTATGCATTTGTACTTTAAATAATACCTGATTTTGAAATTATATTAGAATAATTATATTGTTAAACTTCTTTCATTTTTAAAAATGTAGTAGAAAATTAAAGATATTTTAATTAAAACATTTCTTAATTTCTTTATTACCTAAAAATATTTACAATATTTACAAATTTTTATTTTGTTTAACTTCTTTCATTTTTAAAAATGTAATTGCTTGACTTAAATAAAGCGTGAAAATTATTAGTTTCAAATGATATTTACAAATCTTATCAACTCTAAAGTCGATTTTTCAGGTATTAGTAAGTATTTCATACAAACTAACTTCTAAAATATGGATTTAGTTCGTAAATAAAATTCTTTTAAATTACTTTGAAGGACTCTTTATACGTTTTGAACTTGAATAATATTAAAAACAATAATCTAAGATACCCTTTAAAGTTAAATTCCTTTAGTTTATCAGTAAAACCACTTACTTTAAGTATTTTTTTTAATCCGTTCGGTCTAATAGTAGATTACGCACCTATAATCCATGATGTTTTCATTTAAATTCAAATTATAACGAATTGAAAGTTTGAAGAAAATATTAATTTAGTTTGTAAATGAAATCCTTTTATGGTACTCTGAAGGGCTCTTAATACGTTTTGAACTTCCAAAATAAATTAATGTACTAAGTTAGGTTTAAAAGAACCTTTTGTAACAATTCCAATATATATATATATATATATATATATATATATATATATATATAAAAACCGTGATAAATAGTAAAATCCACTTATTTTTCAATAAATACATTTCAGATACACAAATTAATTAAATAAAAGTATTTAAATAAGAATTGCTTCACTAAATTATGCATTTGTACTTTAAATAATACCTGATTTTGAAATTATATTAGAATAATTATATTGTTAAACTTCTTTCATTTTTAAAAATGTAGTAGAAAATGAAAGATATTTTAATTAAAACATTTCTTAATTTCTTTATTACCTAAAAATATTTACAATATTTCCAAATTTTTATATTGTTTAACTTCTTTCATTTTTAAAAATGTAATTGCTTGACTTAAATAAAGCGTGAAAATTATTAGTTTCAAATGATATTTACAAATCTTATCAACTCTAAAGTCGATTTTTCAGGTATTAGTAAGTATTTCATACAAACTAACTTCTAAAATATGGATTTAGTTCGTAAATAAAATTCTTTTAAATTACTTTGAAGGACTCTTTATACGTTTTGAACTTGAATAATATTAAAAACAATAATCTAAGATACCCTTTAAAGTTAAATTCCTTTAGTTTATCAGTAAAACCACTTACTTTAAGTATTTTTTTTAATCCGTTCGGTCTAATAGTAGATTACGCACCTATAATCCATGATGTTTTCATTTAAATTCAAATTATAACGAATTGAAAGTTTGAAGAAAATATTAATTTAGTTTGTAAATGAAATCCTTTTATAGTACTCTGAAGGGCTCTTAATACGTTTTGAACTTCCAAAATAAATTAATGTACTAAGTTAGGTTTAAAAGAACCTTTTGTAACAATTCCAATATATATATATATATATAAAAAACCGTGATAAATAGTAAAACCCACTTATTTTTCAATAAATACATTTCAGATACACAAATTAATTAAATAAAAGTATTTAATTCAGAATTGCTTCACTAAATTATGCATTTGTACTTTAAATAATACCTGATTTTGAAATTATATTAGAATAATTATATTGTTAAACTTCTTGCATTTTTAAAAATGTAGTAGAAAATGAAAGATATTTTAATTAAAACATTTCTTAATTTCTTTATTACCTAAAAATATTTACAATATTTACAAATTTTTATATTGTTTAACTTCTTTCATTTTTAAAAATGTAATTGCTTGACTTAAATAAAGCGTGAAAATTATTAGTTTCAAATGATATTTACAAATCTTATCAACTCTAAAGTCGATTTTTCAGGTATTAGTAAGTATTTCATACAAACTAACTTCTAAAATTTGGATTTAGTTCGTAAATAAAATTCTTTTAAATTACTTTGAAGGACTCTTTATACGTTTTGAACTTGAATAATATTAAAAACAATAATCTAAGATACCCTTTAAAGTTAAATTCCTTTAGTTTATCAGTAAAACCACTTACTTTAAGTATTTTTTTTAATCCGTTCGGTCTAATAGTAGATTACGCACCTATAATCCATGATGTTTTCATTTAAATTCAAATTATAACGAATTGAAAGTTTGAAGAAAATATTAATTTAGTTTGTAAATGAAATCCTTTTATGGTACTCTGAAGGGCTCTTAATACGTTTTGAACTTCCAAAATAAATTAATGTACTAAGTTAGGTTTAAAAGAACCTTTTGTAACAATTCCAATATATATATATATATATAAAACCGTGATAAATAGTAAAACCCACTTATTTTTCAATAAATACATTTCAGATACACAAATTAATTAAATAAAAGTATTTAAATAAGAATTGCTTCACTAAATTATGCATTTGTACTTTAAATAATACCTGATTTTGAAATTATATTAGAATAATTATATTGTTAAACTTCTTTCATTTTTAAAAATGTAGTAGAAAATTAAAGATATTTTAATTAAAACATTTCTTAATTTCTTTATTACCTAAAAATATTTACAATATTTACAAATTTTTATTTTGTTTAACTTCTTTCATTTTTAAAAATGTAATTGCTTGACTTAAATAAAGCGTGAAAATTATTAGTTTCAAATGATATTTACAAATCTTATCAACTCTAAAGTCGATTTTTCAGGTATTAGTAAGTATTTCATACAAACTAACTTCTAAAATATGGATTTAGTTCGTAAATAAAATTCTTTTAAATTACTTTGAAGGACTCTTTATACGTTTTGAACTTGAATAATATTAAAAACAATAATCTAAGATACCCTTTAAAGTTAAATTCCTTTAGTTTATCAGTAAAACCACTTACTTTAAGTATTTTTTTTAATCCGTTCGGTCTAATAGTAGATTACGCACCTATAATCCATGATGTTTTCATTTAAATTCAAATTATAACGAATTGAAAGTTTGAAGAAAATATTAATTTAGTTTGTAAATGAAATCCTTTTATGGTACTCTGAAGGGCTCTTAATACGTTTTGAACTTCCAAAATAAATTAATGTACTAAGTTAGGTTTAAAAGAACCTTTTGTAACAATTCCAATATATATATATATATATATATATATATATATATATATATATAAAAACCGTGATAAATAGTAAAATCCACTTATTTTTCAATAAATACATTTCAGATACACAAATTAATTAAATAAAAGTATTTAAATAAGAATTGCTTCACTAAATTATGCATTTGTACTTTAAATAATACCTGATTTTGAAATTATATTAGAATAATTATATTGTTAAACTTCTTTCATTTTTAAAAATGTAGTAGAAAATTAAAGATATTTTAATTAAAACATTTCTTAATTTCTTTATTACCTAAAAATATTTACAATATTTCCAAATTTTTATATTGTTTAACTTCTTTCATTTTTAAAAATGTAATTGCTTGACTTAAATAAAGCGTGAAAATTATTAGTTTCAAATGATATTTACAAATCTTATCAACTCTAAAGTCGATTTTTCAGGTATTAGTAAGTATTTCATACAAACTAACTTCTAAAATATGGATTTAGTTCGTAAATAAAATTCTTTTAAATTACTTTGAAGGACTCTTTATACGTTTTGAACTTGAATAATATTAAAAACAATAATCTAAGATACCCTTTAAAGTTAAATTCCTTTAGTTTATCAGTAAAACCACTTACTTTAAGTATTTTTTTTAATCCGTTCGGTCTAATAGTAGATTACGCACCTATAATCCATGATGTTTTCATTTAAATTCAAATTATAACGAATTGAAAGTTTGAAGAAAATATTAATTTAGTTTGTAAATGAAATCCTTTTATAGTACTCTGAAGGGCTCTTAATACGTTTTGAACTTCCAAAATAAATTAATGTACTAAGTTAGGTTTAAAAGAACCTTTTGTAACAATTCCAATATATATATATATATATAAAAAACCGTGATAAATAGTAAAACCCACTTATTTTTCAATAAATACATTTCAGATACACAAATTAATTAAATAAAAGTATTTAAATAAGAATTGCTTCACTAAATTATGCATTTGTACTTTAAATAATACCTGATTTTGAAATTATATTAGAATAATTATATTGTTAAACTTCTTTCATTTTTAAAAATGTAGTAGAAAATTAAAGATATTTTAATTAAAACATTTCTTAATTTCTTTATTACCTAAAAATATTTACAATATTTACAAATTTTTATTTTGTTTAACTTCTTTCATTTTTAAAAATGTAATTGCTTGACTTAAATAAAGCGTGAAAATTATTAGTTTCAAATGATATTTACAAATCTTATCAACTCTAAAGTCGATTTTTCAGGTATTAGTAAGTATTTCATACAAACTAACTTCTAAAATATGGATTTAGTTCGTAAATAAAATTCTTTTAAATTACTTTGAAGGACTCTTTATACGTTTTGAACTTGAATAATATTAAAAACAATAATCTAAGATACCCTTTAAAGTTAAATTCCTTTAGTTTATCAGTAAAACCACTTACTTTAAGTATTTTTTTTAATCCGTTCGGTCTAATAGTAGATTACGCACCTATAATCCATGATGTTTTCATTTAAATTCAAATTATAACGAATTGAAAGTTTGAAGAAAATATTAATTTAGTTTGTAAATGAAATCCTTTTATGGTACTCTGAAGGGCTCTTAATACGTTTTGAACTTCCAAAATAAATTAATGTACTAAGTTAGGTTTAAAAGAACCTTTTGTAACAATTCCAATATATATATATATATATATATATATATATATATATAAAAACCGTGATAAATAGTAAAATCCACTTATTTTTCAATAAATACATTTCAGATACACAAATTAATTAAATAAAAGTATTTAAATAAGAATTGCTTCACTAAATTATGCATTTGTACTTTAAATAATACCTGATTTTGAAATTATATTAGAATAATTATATTGTTAAACTTCTTTCATTTTTAAAAATGTAGTAGAAAATTAAAGATATTTTAATTAAAACATTTCTTAATTTCTTTATTACCTAAAAATATTTACAATATTTCCAAATTTTTATATTGTTTAACTTCTTTCATTTTTAAAAATGTAATTGCTTGACTTAAATAAAGCGTGAAAATTATTAGTTTCAAATGATATTTACAAATCTTATCAACTCTAAAGTCGATTTTTCAGGTATTAGTAAGTATTTCATACAAACTAACTTCTAAAATATGGATTTAGTTCGTAAATAAAATTCTTTTAAATTACTTTGAAGGACTCTTTATACGTTTTGAACTTGAATAATATTAAAAACAATAATCTAAGATACCCTTTAAAGTTAAATTCCTTTAGTTTATCAGTAAAACCACTTACTTTAAGTATTTTTTTTAATCCGTTCGGTCTAATAGTAGATTACGCACCTATAATCCATGATGTTTTCATTTAAATTCAAATTATAACGAATTGAAAGTTTGAAGAAAATATTAATTTAGTTTGTAAATGAAATCCTTTTATAGTACTCTGAAGGGCTCTTAATACGTTTTGAACTTCCAAAATAAATTAATGTACTAAGTTAGGTTTAAAAGAACCTTTTGTAACAATTCCAATATATATATATATATATAAAAAACCGTGATAAATAGTAAAACCCACTTATTTTTCAATAAATACATTTCAGATACACAAATTAATTAAATAAAAGTATTTAATTAAGAATTGCTTCACTAAATTATGCATTTGTACTTTAAATAATACCTGATTTTGAAATTATATTAGAATAATTATATTGTTAAACTTCTTGCATTTTTAAAAATGTAGTAGAAAATGAAAGATATTTTAATTAAAACATTTCTTAATTTCTTTATTACCTAAAAATATTTACAATATTTACAAATTTTTATATTGTTTAACTTCTTTCATTTTTAAAAATGTAATTGCTTGACTTAAATAAAGCGTGAAAATTATTAGTTTCAAATGATATTTACAAATCTTATCAACTCTAAAGTCGATTTTTCAGGTATTAGTAAGTATTTCATACAAACTAACTTCTAAAATTTGGATTTAGTTCGTAAATAAAATTCTTTTAAATTACTTTGAAGGACTCTTTATACGTTTTGAACTTGAATAATATTAAAAACAATAATCTAAGATACCCTTTAAAGTTAAATTCCTTTAGTTTATCAGTAAAACCACTTACTTTAAGTATTTTTTTTAATCCGTTCGGTCTAATAGTAGATTACGCACCTATAATCCATGATGTTTTCATTTAAATTCAAATTATAACGAATTGAAAGTTTGAAGAAAATATTAATTTAGTTTGTAAATGAAATCCTTTTATGGTACTCTGAAGGGCTCTTAATACGTTTTGAACTTCCAAAATAAATTAATGTACTAAGTTAGGTTTAAAAGAACCTTTTGTAACAATTCCAATATATATATATATATATATAAAACCGTGATAAATAGTAAAACCCACTTATTTTTCAATAAATACATTTCAGATACACAAATTAATTAAATAAAAGTATTTAAATAAGAATTGCTTCACTAAATTATGCATTTGTACTTTAAATAATACCTGATTTTGAAATTATATTAGAATAATTATATTGTTAAACTTCTTTCATTTTTAAAAATGTAGTAGAAAATTAAAGATATTTTAATTAAAACATTTCTTAATTTCTTTATTACCTAAAAATATTTACAATATTTACAAATTTTTATTTTGTTTAACTTCTTTCATTTTTAAAAATGTAATTGCTTGACTTAAATAAAGCGTGAAAATTATTAGTTTCAAATGATATTTACAAATCTTATCAACTCTAAAGTCGATTTTTCAGGTATTAGTAAGTATTTCATACAAACTAACTTCTAAAATATGGATTTAGTTCGTAAATAAAATTCTTTTAAATTACTTTGAAGGACTCTTTATACGTTTTGAACTTGAATAATATTAAAAACAATAATCTAAGATACCCTTTAAAGTTAAATTCCTTTAGTTTATCAGTAAAACCACTTACTTTAAGTATTTTTTTTAATCCGTTCGGTCTAATAGTAGATTACGCACCTATAATCCATGATGTTTTCATTTAAATTCAAATTATAACGAATTGAAAGTTTGAAGAAAATATTAATTTAGTTTGTAAATGAAATCCTTTTATAGTACTCTGAAGGGCTCTTAATACGTTTTGAACTTCCAAAATAAATTAATGTACTAAGTTAGGTTTAAAAGAACCTTTTGTAACAATTCCAATATATATATATATATATATAAAAAACCGTGATAAATAGTAAAACCCACTTATTTTTCAATAAATACATTTCAGATACACAAATTAATTAAATAAAAGTATTTAATTAAGAATTGCTTCACTAAATTATGCATTTGTACTTTAAATAATACCTGATTTTGAAATTATATTAGAATAATTATATTGTTAAACTTCTTGCATTTTTAAAAATGTAGTAGAAAATGAAAGATATTTTAATTAAAACATTTCTTAATTTCTTTATTACCTAAAAATATTTACAATATTTACAAATTTTTATATTGTTTAACTTCTTTCATTTTTAAAAATGTAATTGCTTGACTTAAATAAAGCGTGAAAATTATTAGTTTCAAATGATATTTACAAATCTTATCAACTCTAAAGTCGATTTTTCAGGTATTAGTAAGTATTTCATACAAACTAACTTCTAAAATTTGGATTTAGTTCGTAAATAAAATTCTTTTAAATTACTTTGAAGGACTCTTTATACGTTTTGAACTTGAATAATATTAAAAACAATAATCTAAGATACCCTTTAAAGTTAAATTCCTTTAGTTTATCAGTAAAACCACTTACTTTAAGTATTTTTTTTAATCCGTTCGGTCTAATAGTAGATTACGCACCTATAATCCATGATGTTTTCATTTAAATTCAAATTATAACGAATTGAAAGTTTGAAGAAAATATTAATTTAGTTTGTAAATGAAATCCTTTTATGGTACTCTGAAGGGCTCTTAATACGTTTTGAACTTCCAAAATAAATTAATGTACTAAGTTAGGTTTAAAAGAACCTTTTGTAACAATTCCAATATATATATATATATATAAAACCGTGATAAATAGTAAAACCCACTTATTTTTCAATAAATACATTTCAGATACACAAATTAATTAAATAAAAGTATTTAAATAAGAATTGCTTCACTAAATTATGCATTTGTACTTTAAATAATACCTGATTTTGAAATTATATTAGAATAATTATATTGTTAAACTTCTTTCATTTTTAAAAATGTAGTAGAAAATTAAAGATATTTTAATTAAAACATTTCTTAATTTCTTTATTACCTAAAAATATTTACAATATTTACAAATTTTTATTTTGTTTAACTTCTTTCATTTTTAAAAATGTAATTGCTTGACTTAAATAAAGCGTGAAAATTATTAGTTTCAAATGATATTTACAAATCTTATCAACTCTAAAGTCGATTTTTCAGGTATTAGTAAGTATTTCATACAAACTAACTTCTAAAATATGGATTTAGTTCGTAAATAAAATTCTTTTAAATTACTTTGAAGGACTCTTTATACGTTTTGAACTTGAATAATATTAAAAACAATAATCTAAGATACCCTTTAAAGTTAAATTCCTTTAGTTTATCAGTAAAACCACTTACTTTAAGTATTTTTTTTAATCCGTTCGGTCTAATAGTAGATTACGCACCTATAATCCATGATGTTTTCATTTAAATTCAAATTATAACGAATTGAAAGTTTGAAGAAAATATTAATTTAGTTTGTAAATGAAATCCTTTTATAGTACTCTGAAGGGCTCTTAATACGTTTTGAACTTCCAAAATAAATTAATGTACTAAGTTAGGTTTAAAAGAACCTTTTGTAACAATTCCAATATATATATATATATATAAAAAACCGTGATAAATAGTAAAATCCACTTATTTTTCAATAAATACATTTCAGATACACAAATTAATTAAATAAAAGTATTTAAATAAGAATTGCTTCACTAAATTATGCATTTGTACTTTAAATAATACCTGATTTTGAAATTATATTAGAATAATTATATTGTTAAACTTCTTTCATTTTTAAAAATGTAGTAGAAAATTAAAGATATTTTAATTAAAACATTTCTTAATTTCTTTATTACCTAAAAATATTTACAATATTTACAAATTTTTATATTGTTTAACTTCTTTCATTTTAAAAATGTAATTGCTTGACTTAAATAAAGCGTGAAAATTATTAGTTTCAAATGATATTTACAAATCTTATCAACTCTAAAGTCTGTTTGTTTTATTTAAAAAATAGGCTTGTTCACTTTCGATTATTTAAACATTTAACAATTTTTATTTAACTATTGGTTATTTAAATAAATACCACTTTTATTCAAATAAATGCTTGGTTGGGTAAAAAACACAATTAAATAAGTTAAAATGATATTCTTTTTACCAACGTTTTTTAAATAAATCGGAAAATTTGTGGATAAAAATTAATCGACTGCCGAACACTAGAAGCAATTCTAATTTAAATACGTATATTTAAATAGGAAAAAATGAACGATTCGATCGGAGGCATATCATTAATTTAACGTATTGAACGTAGAGTAAGAGGCTTTTGTAGTAATTACTACCTATATTTGCATTTCAGAAATCTATTTTAACATATTGAACGCCAAGAAAAGACGCTTTTGTAGTATTTACTACTTATATTTGCATTTCAGAAATCTATTTTAACATATTGAACGCCAAGAAAAGAGGCTTTTGTAGTATTTACTACCTATATTTACATATTGGAATGTAATTTAACGTATTGAAGGTAGAGTATAGAGATTTTGTAGTATTTACTACCTACATTTGCATTTCAGAAATCTTTTTTAACATATTGAACGCCAAGAAAAGAGGCTTTTGTAGTATTTTTCCTCCTATATTTACATATTGGAATGTAATTTAACGTATTGAAGGTAAAGTATAGAGATTTTGTAGTATTTT
The DNA here is from genome assembly GCF_980474605.1 of Leiobunum rupestre. Taxonomy (NCBI): domain Eukaryota; kingdom Metazoa; phylum Arthropoda; class Arachnida; order Opiliones; family Sclerosomatidae; genus Leiobunum; species Leiobunum rupestre. The sequence goes on along the minus strand of NC_143392.1, from coordinate 29,543,134 downwards.
ACTACCTATATTGGCATTTCGGAAGTATATTTTAACGTGTTGAATGTAGAGTATAGAGAGTGTTGTAGTATTTTTCTTCCTACGTGACTACACCGGAAACGTCTTTGTGTTATTCGCTTTAGTAATCAAGCCGACTCTGAACATATGTTTTACTCTTTATTCTACGAGGTTTAAACATACACCATTTCAGTACATTCTTAACTTATTCCATACGCTATTTAAAACACATGCGATAAAGATAACGAGGAAACAAGTTAACTCTGAACATATATGTTATGCTCTATACGTGAAGTATGTTGTAAGTTTAAATTCATAATGGTTAATGTGTAGTATTTTTCTACCTTTTTACATTTTATAGTATTTCTTTATCTATATTTGTGTATCGGAAATGTATTTTAACGTATCGAACGTAGAGTAAATTTTTTTTTATATTTTCTTTATATATTTGCGTATCAGAGTTGTGTGTTGTCGTATTAAAAGAAGAAAAGGGAACTTTTCATAGTGTTATTCTACCTATTTACATATCGGAAATGTATTTATATTTTACCGTATTTAAAATATAGGTAATTGTTTTTATTGGCTTGACTTAAATAAAGCGTGAAAGTTATTAGTTTCAAAATGATATTTACAAATCTTATCCACACAAATTTAATTTAATTTTAATTTTAGTGTTTTATAGTATCTTTCTGACTATATTTGTGTATAAGAATTATATTTTACCGTATTTAAATAGTAATAAAAGCGAATTGAAAGTTTGAAGAAAATATGAATTAAGTTCGTAAATAAAATCCTTTTATAGTACTTTGAAGGACTCTTAATACGTTTTCAACTTGAATAAAATTAAAAACAATAATCTAAGATACCCTTTAAAGTTAAACTCCTTTAGAGTTTATCAGTAAAACCACTTTAAGTATTTTTTCAATCCTTATACCTATATTTACATATTGGAATTGTTACAAAAGGTTCTTTTAAACGTAACTTAGTACACTAATTAAGTATTTTTAATTTACCGTAATTAAAATATAGGTAAGTGGTTTTTATCTTATTTTATACCTACGGAAGGGATAAATAAATTATAGCAATAAATGTTTGGAGTTTGGAGATGGGTGGAAAAAAAATAAGGCTCTTCGTTTTTCCAACTGCTTTTCTGATGTACCCAAAAATGGACCAAAATAGACCAAAAGTACCCTTAAAACGACCAAAGTCACCATTTTCGGCCCTATGTACCCCATTTCGGACCAAAAGTACCCCAAACTGGACCTATTAGCTTTATTGTAATGTTAAACTCCCATAGAGATTCCCCTAAAAGAAAAAAACTTGCGGTCCAATTTTGGGTACATGAATTATTTCGGAGAGGGAATCCATGTTTTAAATTCAAATTAACCGCGCGCCCGGGCAATCCGCGCCTCCCAGGTAATCCGCGCACGCGCGCGCTATCTTCCTGCCTAGGTTATCAAGTATCATACAACTTACATAATTTCCACTTATTTCGTACGATAAAACGCGATCGAGATATTCGTTTTAAGAAATACTCGTGAGATTGGTTCAAGTGTCAAGCATATTTAAGTACTACAATGATATTAAAATGAAGTTTAAAAATATTTCCATTCTACTTTAACAACGAATATTCCATTACGTCAAAACACTCTTAAATTCAAATTAACCGCGTCCCCCGGGTAATCTGCGCACGCGTCGCCTAGGTTATCAATTTTTACATCATTTCAACTTATTCCGTACGATAAAACTTGATAAGATATACGTTCAAGTATCTTTCGAGATAAGCGTAGATAAATGAACAAGTTGGCCTGGACATAATATGTTGATATATGAGAAAACAAATCGTCGCGAGAAATACCCTAAATATATTGACTTTTCAATGATTTTACCCCCATTTCACCCCTTAAATCCTGGATCCTCGATCCTCGATCCTGGGATCGGAGTGTCGACCTTACTTTCCTTCTACTAACCCGATTCGATCAAAATATTATCCGACTCGACTACCCGATAAAAAAATTATTAATACTCGAAACCCGACTCGATTGCGTAAAAGCACTACTCGCACAGCCCTAGAGCAAGAGCTTCTACAGAAGCAGTATTAACAGTAAGCAGCTTGTTTCCGAGTTCTCAATAGAAAGTTTTATTTTGTAGGCCCAAATGCAGATAAGGTAATCTGAAAGCATAAATGTATCAAATGACATTCATTAATAATGAATAAAAGAGCAAGAATACATGTATTTAAACGGTTTTCTCCCGAAACGAGATTGGGAACCGTCACCCGAACGTATATCGATCGCGTCAGAGCTTCAAAATTCATAAACTAGGATTTACTTGAATCTACGATACAAACGTAAGCTTAAGACGCCAGAGCTGCAGCTAGAAAAAAGTAAAACAAATGGTAATATTAATAAGATAAAACGCAATATTTCGAGGCGGTTACAAATTAATTTATTAGTCTTAATTTAATATTATTAGTCTTAATATTTAGCTTTTTTGTACTATTTTCACCTGGTACGCAGCCGCCGATACCGCCGTTTGGGGCATAACTCTCGAACCGTTTGTAGTCAAATGGAAAATGATACATCAATCGACAGAAAATATCACATTATTACTACTTTTGAAATATGAGCCCAAGAAGTTGGTTATTTGCCCATTTTAGAGATTTTTGACTTTAAATTTACCTACTTTTTAAATTAAGACCAACTTGGTTGAAAATTATATTATTAGTTAGTACCTATCATTTCTGAACAACGTTTTCAGTTGAATGCATAAATTTTATTTTAATTTAGTACCCATTGATAGTTTGATACAGGCTCCGTCTAACTCCAAAAACATTCGGCTTCAGTGAAATTTAATTTAAATTAACACGTTCGCGTTTCACTACCTTATTTCCAAAACCGGGTAGCTAATTCCAAAACCCGGTAACTTGAAAAATTCATATTGTCTAAAAAATTATTTAAATTAACGTGCTAACGTTTGGCTACCTTATTTCCAAAACCAGGTAACTCGAAAGTTAATTTTCAATAAATTTCCTTTTGGGGTTTATTAAGTTAATGTACAAGATGATTTGTTCAAATTTAAATATAATATTTAAAATATATTTAATACATCATGCAGGAGGATTGTGTGTACTTAAATGTCCGTGACATAATGTTTCTTATTAAAATTAACGGTCTCATTACCATTGTTTTACTTTATTAATAATTCACGGCTTAGTCTGTAAAGCAGCGTTCAGACTATGTGAAAATATTACGTTTGCGTCGATCGTGTCGGTTCTTTCGATTTCTTACATCGTTCAGACTTCTCAACAGAGACTTTAAATTTTCGCGCGTGTCGTTTACATTTTTTATTTTGTTGAGAACTGCCTAGATGGCGTCTCGGATTACAGCTCAAAAAGTTCATAGCAGACAATTAGCCTTTTGCCTCATCAGCGCTGACTCTAGGTAGTGGCGACCTTTAGAACCATCGAAATACCATAACCAATCAGAGGTGGATAAAACATTATTTTAATTTTTCCGCCGTTATTACTGAGCTCTGATTGGATGAACAAACACCTTTTATGTTAATCTCCGTGCAAGGTTGGTTCCTTTCTGAACAGTGAAATGAACGAACCGACACGACCAACATAACCGAATCGACACGACCGATGCTAACGTAATATTTTCACATAGTCTGAACGCTGCTTATGTACAATATGCGTTAGTAAGTATGAGATTAAAAACTTCGTTATATTTGCATATTTAATTGAGGATGTTATGCTAAGCGTAACGAAACTAGTGGAACGTAAATATTCATCATCTTCTATTAAATATGCAAATATAACGAAGTTTTTAATCTCATAATTATTCGTAATTCAGAGCAGTTTTTAAACAAGGAGTCGGACATTCACCAAAAATGTGTACGGAATTTTGAAATCCGGGATTTTTTCACTTTTGTCCTGGATTTCGGGATTTCTGGTCGGATTTCAGGATTTATTGTCGGATATCGGAATTTCTGGCCGGATTTCGAGATTTTGCGTCGAATTTATAGATTTCTTGCCGGATTTTGAAAAAATTCAGGCTAGATTTAGAAATTCTTGGAAAGTCCCTTCACTCGGCTGTAAAAAATGTCACGGACATTTGAGTACACACAACCCCGAAAAATGTATTAAGTATATAAATTGCATATTAAATTTTAATTTGGGCAAATTTTCAATCACCTCATACATTAACTTAATAGGTGAACTAACAAGGAGACGACCCGAGGTGTTACACACCGATTTCGTTCTAACTCGAGGGATTGGTAGACCTTCATGTAACTTGAAAAATCCTAAAGGGAATTTATTCAATGGGCAACGGTTTTGCCATGGCAACGAAAAATGTTTTTGACAACATAAAATTGAAATTTTTCCTATTTAAGCCATATCGGTTCATTTTCACCCATTTTGTTCAAATTGATCAAAATGTGATCAATTTTAATTTTTTTTGGCCAATTTTTAAAAAAACATTTTATAATTTTGGTATTTTAAAATTTTTAATTTTTTTAAAATCTTTCACGGAATCGGTCAAAATCCCATGTTATTTTCAATGGGAAAATTTCAATTTTATCTTGTCAAAAACATTTTTCGTTGCCATGGTAAAACCGTTGCCCATTGAAAAAATTTACTTTAGGATTTTTCAAGTTACATGAAGGTCTACCAATCCCCCGAGTTTGAACAAAATCGGTGTGTAACACCTCGGGTAGTCTCCTTGTAAGTTGATCGGAATTGCGTCAAAAATAAGCGCTATTTTCGAGCCTCGTAATGATTACTTAGTTATCTTTACCACCAGTAAAATCGTTATAAAAAATTACATTTACGTGATATTAACCGATCTTTAGATATCAATGCTCAAAAATGACAAAATTGTGCAACTTGCAAGGTTATTTAAAATAATCGTCTTCAAAAATACTTTGATTTCATAGCTAAAAATTTGGCTTTCCTGCTCAAAAGGTCTATAATAGAAATGGTTAAATTTTAAACGAAATCGAAAATGGTGCCGTGGGAGCCATCGGGTGATTTGACATGGATTTATCCAGTTGTGGAAAACGAACGACCATTGAAACTTTTCCCTTTTGGAGCTTTCAAGGTACATGAAGGTCTACTCAACCCCCGAGTTTGAAAAAAATCGCGGAGAAACACCTCGGGATGTCTCCTTGTAAGTATAAATAAATACATAATTGATTGTACCCTGCATTTTAGTACTTTTCAGTTGAGGGGGCCCGTCAAATTCCCTTAAAATGAGCTTAAAGTTTCACACGGGCCATAGTGCCGTTTGAAATTGGAACACGTGGTTTAAATGGATATAAATTAAATTTATATAAAACGTAAATCGAAGTTAAATTTCCAAATCAACTTATTTTGGTCTTTATTTCTGTGTTTTCAGCGCAAATTTATCCATACTGTAATATTGTCATGTTCGAAAACCGCGCCTAGTCTACTACCGCCATCTAGCTTGTGATAAGTTAACACAGTACAGGTAGTAGGAGATCGAGACGGTATCTAACATTGAGTTGAGAATAATCTAGAGCCCCTAACCGGATTTTCTCCATAGGCTTTAAGCTTACCATTAGTGGCAACGGGACTGAAAATCAAGGAAGTTTATCATTTACCTTCTACTATGCATTCTCGTCTCGCGCACGCAGGTCCACGAGACATTAATACTCTGTCAAAGGCTGTTTAATATTGTCAACAGAAGGCGCCAGGCGTACTTTGATAAAGTTCCTTGATTTTCAGTCCCATTGCCACTAATGGTAAGCTTAAAGCCTATGGAGAAAATCCGGTCTGGGGCTCTATATTATTCTCAACTCAATGATACAGGAAATTAACATTAGTATAGTACAATCAATATTTGTACTTGATTAAGTGCCATATTATTTTTTTCTGCTGCAGCTAAAACTTTCATCTTCAAATTGTGGAAGTGATACTAATATAGTAAAGCAAGGTACACGAATGCAAATAATATTGTTTGAACAGTTGGACTTAACGAAATATAAAATGTGAAGAGGATATTTTGTTTACTTACTTTGATATTATTCTAAGGGCACAATGATATTTTTCAGGGGGCAAAGATACTTTTTGAGGGGGCCGGGCTCGCTGAGGCCCCCTGAGGCCCCCTTGCTAGCTACGGGCCTGGTTTTGCTGTAAAAAAACAATGGTTGGCCGAACAATACATCACTAAGATGTTTAATGAGGCTGTGCCCAATTGAAAAATTAATACTCTAAAAGACTTGTTTTGGTTCATTTATTTACAATTACTCTTAAACCCATCTTCCTAGCAGAGGCAGATTAGCAACCAACCACGCTCCGAAGGGCCGCCAGACCTGGCTCGCTCTCCTAGGATTGGTCTTACACACAATCCCTAATGAGGATTTGTGTGTACTATTTTCACACAAATTTCGGCGATCGGGGACCCAGAGGTTGGTCTTGAGTATGATTTTTGAAAATTTTGTCTTTTACCAACGCCGTTCGGGGCATAACTCTTGTAGGGGCGGAACTTTGGCAGTGCCCGTAATTGTGATATTCGCGGTACTCTGCTAAACTCTACTAATGGTGAATGATATAACAATCGATTCGAAACAGTCTCCCAAAAATACTACCTTTTTAATATTGTGCATACCACTGGTAAATGCTGGTTCATATTGGTAAATATTGGATAATATTGTATAATAATCAAATTTAGGAGATCTTAAACGTTATTTTCATTATTCTACAAGTCTGTTCTAAATCTGAAAGGTTTTATCACACTAAATGTAGGTTTAAGTTATAATGGAAATATTTTATTCACCATTTATTACCATTATCTACCATATTTACCACTTTTCCTATTTATACCAAAACGTTATTTACCTTTATTTACCACCTGTTAAATACAACTTCGGAATCCTAGTTCGGAAGGTCAAACTCCAGCAATCGGAGGAACTAATTCTGGCCAGCTAGAGCAGCTTCAGTTTTGCTATTTATTAATGATATATCTCTAACACCATTTCCCTATTATTGGGTATTAGCCTAGCTGCGAGGGGTCGGACATTCCCAAAAAAAGCGTACGGGATTTCGAAATCTCTGTGATTTCGCGATTTTGTCAAAGATTTCGCGATTTCGTCAGATTTCGCGATTTTGTCAAAGATTTTGAAATTTGGTCAGAGATTTCGAAATTTGGTCAGAGATTTTGCGATTTCGTCAGGGATTTCGCGATTTCGTCGGAGATTTCTTCTGAAGTGTACGGGATTTTGTACAAATGTCCGACCCCTCGCCTAGCTGATTATTATTATTATTATTATTATTATTATTACTCCGTATTTGAACCAAGTTTGGAACAGGATGACGTTAACAAGATGTAATCTTGGTGCTTTTACCAATGAACATGTTTGTTGTTAAAGCGTTGTAATTGAATAACAAGGTGATTGAGGTGTATAATTTTGAAAAATGCATAATAAATTTTAATTTGGGATCGTTGTTAACGCAGTAGGTTGTTGAGAAAGTGCTGGTTTCGGTAAAAATCCATCTTAGGTTGCTATATTGTGCTGATTAAGTTAATGCGCAGGGTGATTGAAATATTGATCCTAATGGACAATTTCTTTGAAGAAAAGTTACTCTTCGATTGTTAAGGATTAGTGAGTGACCTTTTTATGTTAAAGGAGAGGTTGATTGAGTTATTGTACAGGGTGGTTGTAAAACCACTCATTTTGGTGAAATACACTTAGGTTGTTATAGTGCGCTTATTAATTTAATGTAATTAAATATTATTCATCATTAATGGACAGGGTTATTAATAAAGCGTTACAGTGGATTTTTAATTGTGGTTAAATTACTCTTAAGTTGTTAATGGCTGGGTGATCTAGATATTGTTTTTAATATGGTTTGATGAAGCGCTTATTTTTGACGCAATTCCGATCAACTTATAAAGTTTTCTTCACGAGAAATTATGCTACAACTTAACGAAACCAAAGGTTTATTTACAAAATTTTACAAGTTAAATGAAAAATCCGACTTGACAAAAATGGCCTCCGCTCGTCCCGACATTTATTCTTCTTCTGGCCTTTTCGCGCTTTTTTTCGTCGAAAACTGTTCAGTACCAGGCTCGGGGCTGCCCTTACAAAAGAAAGTACCACTCCCCGTTGAAATAAAGAAACGCGAAAAAGGCTATTCCCGATGAGAAAAGTTCTCGTTACAACGACCTTGAAATGTTCGAATGTCCCTCTTTTGGGAAAACAATTTGGGTCAAAACCTCTTGGGTTTTCTACAACTTACAAGGAGACTACCCGAGGTGTTACACACCGATTTTGTTCAAACTCGGGGGATTGGTAGACCTTCATGTAACTTGAAAAATTCTAAAGTGAATTTTTTCAATGGGCAACGGTTTTACCATGGCAACGAAAAATGTTTTTGACAAGATAAAATTGAAATTTTCCCATTGAAAATAACATGGGCTTTTGACCGATTCCGTGAAAGATTTAAAAAAAATGAAAAATTTTAAAATACCAAAATTATAAAATGTTTTTTTAAAAATTGGCCAAAAAAAATCAAAATTGATCACATTTTGATCAATTTGAACAAAATGGGTGAAAATGAACCGATATGGCTTAAATAGGAAAAATTTCAATTTTATGTTGTCAAAAACATTTTTCGTTGCCATGGCAAAACCGTTGCCCATTCAATAAATTCCCTTTAGGATTTTTCAAGTTACATGAAGGTCTACCAATAAAACTTTCTATTGAGAACTCGGAAACAAGCTGCTTACTGTTAATACTGCTTCTGTAGAAGCTCTTGCTCTAGGGCTGTGCGAGTAGTGCTTTTACGCAATCGAGTCGGGTTTCGAGTATTAATAATTTTTTTATCGGGTAGTCGAGTCGGATAATATTTTGATCGAATCGGGTTGTCCAGTATTCCATTATCTTCAAAATTTCCTTGTTCGAGTAGTCAAGTAGTCAGAAAAAACCGTTCGAGTACTCGATTACTCGAGTAGTTAGAAACATCGTTACACTCAAGCGTGTAACCATTATTCGACGTTTGCCTTACTGTTAAAATAAATGTTGTATCTTGAAATTTTGAATTAATGTTGCCGTCCTTTCGAAGTTTTTTTCATCACGTGCAAATTTAAGTTTGTGTATTCCTGTTATTGATAGAAATCCTTTAGAATTATTTTGAGAAACGTTTTATTTTTAGAAGTTTTTAAAGAATTCCTTGTAGGCTACGGAATTATTTTGATCCTCTACAGAACTCTAACAGATTTCATAGAGTAACTTTAGAAACTTTTTGTAAAAGTACACGCCTGATCATGACGCCGAAATGGCTATGAAACTAGCAGTGATTAATATTTTTAATAATATTTTTAATTTTTTTTATTATGTTATTAAAATTAGTTTGAATGCATCGGGTTAGCCCAAGTCTATAATATTGTTCCATAAGTTTTTCCCTTCAGGGAATATTTTACTGAGAGCTAGTAACGAAGTGACGTCATCGCAAGAAGAAAATCTCCCCCTGGCGAGGCGCTATCAAAGGCTTCGTGTGACGCGGGAGCAAGCGGACGCAAAACGGCGATGAAGCCCGTAATGCAGTCTGTCTCGCGAATAGCTCTCAGTAAAACTTTTGCATGTGAAGAATAGGAAGTGTCACACTTATGTAACAATATTTTACACTTATGGAAAAACCAAATTATTACTAATTATATGTGCGGACTATCTTGTACAGGTGTTACTAAATTAAAACCATGGAGACCACTGTTGTACAATAAAAAATTTCTTTTATTAAAAATAAATAAAAGCTACGCTACGGCCGTTTCGACGCCGAGTCTAGCGTCGTCGTCAAGCGATTACATACTAGCGCTAATCGAAAATTTCGGAAGGGTTGACAGAAAACAGGGTAATAGTAGTTCGAGTGTATACGCAATCTTTTTTATAAAGCACCAGAAAAACCGAAAGGGTAATAGTAATTTGAGTATTTACACAGACTTCAAAAACACACACCCGAAAACCCGAAATAATAACGGCATATTTATGCCGTATCTTGATTGAACAGATCTTTATAGTGTGAAGCAATCTCGTGAGCAGGGCCGTCGATATTGTTGATGATTCCATTGGTAGTTTTTATCTTCACGATTTCGATGGACTCTCTGATGTTAAGTCTGATTGGATTATTTTCATTAGCGATTAATTTGACATTGTTAGTGTCTATAACATGTGCTGCTCCCTGGGCATGTTCTACGAAAGCTTTTGGTCTTTTTAGTCTTAGATCAGCCTTACGTTCTTTTAACCTAAATGTTAGGCTACGTTTCGTTTGCCCTACGTAGCCCATTGCGCAGCTGCATGTTAAGAGATAGATTCCGCTTTGGTCATACTTGGGTACTCTGTCTTTTCTAATTGGGAAGTAGTTGCCAATTTTATTGACAGGTTTATATATGGGTTTGACTTTATTATTTTTACATAGGTGGCCTATTTTTTTCGATAGTTTACTGTAGGGTAATATTACAAAATTTTCCTTTTTGTCGAACGGCTTTAGTTTGGTATTATTGAGGGTGTTTACTTAAGTTTGGGTATAGTTTATTATCTTTTGGATAAATTTTAAATCGAACCCTATTTTTAGTGCTATCCTTTTTATAAAGTTAATTTCGTGTTTGTATTCTTGTTCGTCCTCATATATTTATAGCTCTTTCGGTATACGAAAGGAAGGCAGATTTTTATGTGAGAAGGGATGTGCCGATTTATTATGCGGGGGGGGCTACGATCGAGAATGGCTTTCTGTAGACGGTTGTTGTGAACGAAGTATCGCTTTTATTGGATTAGAATATCCAGGAATGGAATTCCCCCCCCCCTCTATTTCTAATGTGAATTTTATATTAGGATTTTGTGTATTTCAATATTCGAGGAAACGGTTTAGGTCACTAAGAAATTATCTAATTCAAACATCCCGCCAATTATAATCCTATTCTGGCATATCGAAAGAAATTGTCTAATTCAAACTTCCCGCCACCCGCCAATTATAATCATATTCTAGCATATCAAAAGAAATTGTCTAATTCAAACTTCCCGCCACCCGGCAATTATAATCATATTCTAGCATATCGAAAGAAATTGTCTAATTCAAACTTCCCGCCACCCGGCAATTATAATCATATTCTAGCATATCGAAAGAAATTGTCTAATTCAAACTTCCCGCCACCCGCCAATTATAATCATATTCTAGCATATCGAAAGAAATTGTCTAATTCAAACTTCCCGCCACCCGGCAATTATAATCATATTCTAGCATATCGAAAGAAATTGTCTAATTCAAACTTCCCGCCACCCGGCAATTATAATCATATTCTAGCATATCGAAAGAAATTGTCTAATTCAAACTTCCCGCCACCCGCCAATTATAATCATATTCTAGCATATCGAAAGAAATTGTCTAATTCAAACTTCCCGCCACCCGGCAATTATAATCATATTCTAGCATATCGAAAGAAATTGTCTAATTCAAACTTCCCGCCACCCGCCAATTATAATCATATTCTAGCATATCGAAAGAAATTGTCTAATTCAAACTTCCCGCCACCCGCCAATTATAATCATATTCTAGCATATCGAAAGAAATTGTCTAATTCAAACTTCCCGCCACCCGCCAATTATAATCATATTCTAGCATATCGAAGGAAATTGTCTAATTCAAACTTCCCGCCACCCGCCAATTATAATCATATTCTAGCATATAGAAAGAAATTGTCTAATTCAAACTTCCCGCCACCCGCCAATTATAATCATATTCTAGCATATCGAAGGAAATTGTCTAATTCAAACTTCTCGCCAATTATAATCCTATTCTAGCTTATCGAAAGAAATTGTTTAATTCAAACTTCCCGCCACCCGCCAATTATAATCATATTCTAGCATATCGAAAGAAATTGTCTAATTCAAACTTCCCGCCAATTATAATCCTATTCTAGCTTATCGAAAGAAATTGTTTAATTCAAACTTCCCGCCACCCGCCAATTATAATCATATTCTAGCATATCGAAAGAAATTGTCTAATTCAAACTTCCCGCCAATTATAGTCCTATTCTGGCATATCGAAGGAAATTGTCTAATTCAAACTTCCCGCCACCCGCCAATTATAATTATATTCTAGCATATCGAAAGAAATTGTCTAATTCAAACTTCCCGCCACCCGCCAATTATAATCATATTCTAGCATATCGAAGAAAATTGTCTAATTCAAACTTCCCGCCACCCGCCAATTATAATCATATTCTAGCATATCGAAGGAAATTGTCTAATTCAAACTTCCCGCCACCCGCCAATTATAATCATATTCTAGCATATCGAAAGAAATTGTCTAATTCAAACTTCCCGCCACCCGCCAATTATAATCCTATTCTAGCTTATCGAAAGAAATTGTTTAATTCAAACTTCCCGCCACCCGGCAATTATAATCATATTCTATCATATCGAAAGAAATTGTCTAATTCAAACTTCCCGCCAATTATAGTCCTATTCTGGCATATCGAAGGAAATTGTCTAATTCAAACTTCCCGCCACCCGCCAATTATAATTATATTCTAGCATATCGAAAGAAATTGTCTAATTCAAACTTCCCGCCACCCGCCAATTATAATCATATTCTAGCATATCGAAGGAAATTGTCTAATTCAAACTTCCCGCCACCCGCCAATTATAATCATATTCTAGCATATCGAAGGAAATTGTCTAATTCAAACTTCCCGCCAACCGCCAATTATAATCCTATTCTAGCTTATCGAAAGAAATTGTTTAATTCAAACTTCCCGCCACCCGGCAATTATAATCATATTCTAGCATATCGAAGGAAATTGTCTAATTCAAACTTCCCGCCAATTATAATCCTATTCTAGCTTATCGAAAGAAATTGTTTAAATCAAACTTCCCGCCACCCGCCAATTATAATCATATTCTAGCATATCGAAAGAAATTGTCTAATTCAAACTTCCCGCCAATTATAGTCCTATTCTGGCATATCGAAGGAAATTGTCTAATTCAAACTTCCCGCCACCCGCCAATTATAATTATATTCTAGCATATCGAAAGAAATTGTCTAATTCAAACTTCCCGCCACCCGCCAATTATAATCATATTCTAGCATATCGAAGAAAATTGTCTAATTCAAACTTCCCGCCACCCGCCAATTATAATCATATTCTAGCATATCGAAAGAAATTGTCTAATTCAAACTTCCCGCCACCCGCCAATTATAATCATATTCTAGCATATCGAAAGAAATGGTCTAATTCAAACTTCCCGCCAATTATAATCCTATTCTAGCTTATCGAAAGAAATTGTTTAATTCAAACTTCCCGCCACCCGCCAATTATAATCATATTCTAGCATATCGAAAGAAATTGTCTAATTCAAACTTCCCGCCAATTATAGTCCTATTCTGGCATATCGAAGGAAATTGTCTAATTCAAACTTCCCGCCACCCGCCAATTATAATTATATTCTAGCATATCGAAAGAAATTGTCTAATTCAAACTTCCCGCCACCCGCCAATTATAATCATATTCTAGCATATCGAAGGAAATTGTCTAATTCAAACTTCCCGCCACCCGCCAATTATAATCATATTCTAGCATATCGAAGGAAATTGTCTAATTCAAACTTCCCGCCACCCGCCAATTATAATCATATTCTAGCATATCGAAAGAAATTGTCTAATTCAAACTTCCCGCCACCCGCCAATTATAATCATATTCTAGCATATCGAAAGAAATTGTCTAATTCAAACTTCCCGCCACCCGCCAATTATAATCATATTCTAGCATATCGAAGGAAATTGTCTAATTCAAACTTCCCGCCACCCGCCAATTATAATCATATTCTAGCATATAGAAAGAAATTGTCTAATTCAAACTTCCCGCCACCCGCCAATTATAATCATATTCTAGCATATCGAAGGAAATTGTCTAATTCAAACTTCCCGCCAATTATAATCCTATTCTAGCTTATCGAAAGAAATTGTTTAATTCAAACTTCCCGCCACCCGCCAATTATAATCATATTCTAGCATATCGAAAGAAATTGTCTAATTCAAACTTCCCGCCACCCGCCAATTATAATCATATTCTAGCATATCGAAAGAAATTGTCTAATTCAAACTTCCCGCCAATTATAATCCTATTCTAGCTTATCGAAAGAAATTGTTTAATTCAAACTTCCCGCCACCCGCCAATTATAATCATATTCTAGCATATCGAAAGAAATTGTCTAATTCAAACTTCCCGCCAATTATAGTCCTATTCTGGCATATCAAAGGAAATTGTCTAATTCAAACTTCCCGCCACCCGCCAATTATAATTATATTCTAGCATATCGAAAGAAATTGTCTAATTCAAACTTCCCGCCACCCGCCAATTATAATCATATTCTAGCATATCGAAGGAAATTGTCTAATTCAAACTTCCCGCCACCCGCCAATTATAATCATATTCTAGCATATCGAAGGAAATTGTCTAATTCAAACTTCCCGCCACCCGCCAATTATAATCATATTCTAGCATATCGAAAGAAATTGTCTAATTCAAACTTCCCGCCACCCGCCAATTATAATCATATTCTAGCATATCGAAAGAAATTGTCTAATTCAAACTTCCCGCCACCCGCCAATTATAATCATATTCTAGCATATCGAAGGAAATTGTCTAATTCAAACTTCCCGCCACCCGCCAATTATAATCATATTCTAGCATATAGAAAGAAATTGTCTAATTCAAACTTCCCGCCACCCGCCAATTATAATCATATTCTAGCATATCGAAGGAAATTGTCTAATTCAAACTTCCCGCCAATTATAATCCTATTCTAGCTTATCGAAAGAAATTGTTTAATTCAAACTTCCCGCCACCCGCCAATTATAATCATATTCTAGCATATCGAAAGAAATTGTCTAATTCAAACTTCCCGCCAATTATAATCCTATTCTAGCTTATCGAAAGAAATTGTTTAATTCAAACTTCCCGCCACCCGCCAATTATAATCATATTCTAGCATATCGAAAGAAATTGTCTAATTCAAACTTCCCGCCAATTATAGTCCTATTCTGGCATATCGAAGGAAATTGTCTAATTCAAACTTCCCGCCACCCGCCAATTATAATTATATTCTAGCATATCGAAAGAAATTGTCTAATTCAAACTTCCCGCCACCCGCCAATTATAATCATATTCTAGCATATCGAAGAAAATTGTCTAATTCAAACTTCCCGCCACCCGCCAATTATAATCATATTCTAGCATATCGAAGGAAATTGTCTAATTCAAACTTCCCGCCACCCGCCAATTATAATCATATTCTAGCATATCGAAAGAAATTGTCTAATTCAAACTTCCCGCCACCCGCCAATTATAATCATATTCTAGCATATCGAAAGAAATTGTCTAATTCAAACTTCCCGCCAATTATAGTCCTATTCTGGCATATTGAAGGAAATTGTCTAATTCAAACTTCCCGCCACCCGCCAATTATAATTATATTCTAGCATATCGAAAGAAATTGTCTAATTCAAACTTCCCGCCACCCGCCAATTATAATCATATTCTAGCATATCGAAAGAAATTGTCTAATTCAAACTTCCCGCCAATTATAGTCCTATTCTGGCATATCAAAGGAAATTGTCTAATTCAAACTTCCCGCCACCCGCCAATTATAATTATATTCTAGCATATCGAAAGAAATTGTCTAATTCAAACTTCCCGCCACCCGCCAATTATAATCATATTCTAGCATATCGAAGGAAATTGTCTAATTCAAACTTCCCGCCACCCGCCAATTATAATCATATTCTAGCATATCGAAGGAAATTGTCTAATTCAAACTTCCCGCCACCCGCCAATTATAATCATATTCTAGCATATCGAAAGAAATTGTCTAATTCAAACTTCCCGCCACCCGCCAATTATAATCATATTCTAGCATATCGAAAGAAATTGTCTAATTCAAACTTCCCGCCACCCGCCAATTATAATCATATTCTAGCATATCGAAGGAAATTGTCTAATTCAAACTTCCCGCCACCCGCCAATTATAATCATATTCTAGCATATAGAAAGAAATTGTCTAATTCAAACTTCCCGCCACCCGCCAATTATAATCATATTCTAGCATATCGAAGGAAATTGTCTAATTCAAACTTCCCGCCAATTATAATCCTATTCTAGCTTATCGAAAGAAATTGTTTAATTCAAACTTCCCGCCACCCGCCAATTATAATCATATTCTAGCATATCGAAAGAAATTGTCTAATTCAAACTTCCCGCCAATTATAATCCTATTCTAGCTTATCGAAAGAAATTGTTTAATTCAAACTTCCCGCCACCCGCCAATTATAATCATATTCTAGCATATCGAAAGAAATTGTCTAATTCAAACTTCCCGCCAATTATAGTCCTATTCTGGCATATCGAAGGAAATTGTCTAATTCAAACTTCCCGCCACCCGCCAATTATAATTATATTCTAGCATATCGAAAGAAATTGTCTAATTCAAACTTCCCGCCACCCGCCAATTATAATCATATTCTAGCATATCGAAGAAAATTGTCTAATTCAAACTTCCCGCCACCCGCCAATTATAATCATATTCTAGCATATCGAAGGAAATTGTCTAATTCAAACTTCCCGCCACCCGCCAATTATAATCATATTCTAGCATATCGAAAGAAATTGTCTAATTCAAACTTCCCGCCACCCGCCAATTATAATCATATTCTAGCATATCGAAAGAAATTGTCTAATTCAAACTTCCCGCCAATTATAATCCTATTCTAGCTTATCGAAAGAAATTGTTTAATTCAAACTTCCCGCCACCCGCCAATTATAATCATATTCTAGCATATCGAAAGAAATTGTCTAATTCAAACTTCCCGCCAATTATAGTCCTATTCTGGCATATTGAAGGAAATTGTCTAATTCAAACTTCCCGCCACCCGCCAATTATAATTATATTCTAGCATATCGAAAGAAATTGTCTAATTCAAACTTCCCGCCACCCGCCAATTATAATCATATTCTAGCATATCGAAAGAAATTGTCTAATTCAAACTTCCCGCCAATTATAGTCCTATTCTGGCATATCAAAGGAAATTGTCTAATTCAAACTTCCCGCCACCCGCCAATTATAATTATATTCTAGCATATCGAAAGAAATTGTCTAATTCAAACTTCCCGCCACCCGCCAATTATAATCATATTCTAGCATATCGAAGGAAATTGTCTAATTCAAACTTCCCGCCACCCGCCAATTATAATCATATTCTAGCATATCGAAGGAAATTGTCTAATTCAAACTTCCCGCCACCCGCCAATTATAATCATATTCTAGCATATCGAAAGAAATTGTCTAATTCAAACTTCCCGCCACCCGCCAATTATAATCATATTCTAGCATATCGAAAGAAATTGTCTAATTCAAACTTCCCGCCACCCGCCAATTATAATCATATTCTAGCATATCGAAGGAAATTGTCTAATTCAAACTTCCCGCCACCCGCCAATTATAATCATATTCTAGCATATAGAAAGAAATTGTCTAATTCAAACTTCCCGCCACCCGCCAATTATAATCATATTCTAGCATATCGAAGGAAATTGTCTAATTCAAACTTCCCGCCAATTATAATCCTATTCTAGCTTATCGAAAGAAATTGTTTAATTCAAACTTCCCGCCACCCGCCAATTATAATCATATTCTAGCATATCGAAAGAAATTGTCTAATTCAAACTTCCCGCCAATTATAATCCTATTCTAGCTTATCGAAAGAAATTGTTTAATTCAAACTTCCCGCCACCCGCCAATTATAATCATATTCTAGCATATCGAAAGAAATTGTCTAATTCAAACTTCCCGCCAATTATAGTCCTATTCTGGCATATCGAAGGAAATTGTCTAATTCAAACTTCCCGCCACCCGCCAATTATAATTATATTCTAGCATATCGAAAGAAATTGTCTAATTCAAACTTCCCGCCACCCGCCAATTATAATCATATTCTAGCATATCGAAGAAAATTGTCTAATTCAAACTTCCCGCCACCCGCCAATTATAATCATATTCTAGCATATCGAAGGAAATTGTCTAATTCAAACTTCCCGCCACCCGCCAATTATAATCATATTCTAGCATATCGAAAGAAATTGTCTAATTCAAACTTCCCGCCACCCGCCAATTATAATCATATTCTAGCATATCGAAAGAAATTGTCTAATTCAAACTTCCCGCCAATTATAATCCTATTCTAGCTTATCGAAAGAAATTGTTTAATTCAAACTTCCCGCCACCCGCCAATTATAATCATATTCTAGCATATCGAAAGAAATTGTCTAATTCAAACTTCCCGCCAATTATAGTCCTATTCTGGCATATTGAAGGAAATTGTCTAATTCAAACTTCCCGCCACCCGCCAATTATAATTATATTCTAGCATATCGAAAGAAATTGTCTAATTCAAACTTCCCGCCACCCGCCAATTATAATCATATTCTAGCATATCGAAGGAAATTGTCTAATTCAAACTTCCCGCCACCCGCCAATTATAATCATATTCTAGCATATCGAAGGAAATTGTCTAATTCAAACTTCCCGCCAACCGCCAATTATAATCCTATTCTAGCTTATCGAAAGAAATTGTTTAATTCAAACTTCCCGCCACCCGGCAATTATAATCATATTCTAGCATATCGAAAGAAATTGTCTAATTCAAACTTCCCGCCAATTATAATCCTATTCTAGCTTATCGAAAGAAATTGTTTAAATCAAACTTCCCGCCACCCGCCAATTATAATCATATTCTAGCATATCGAAAGAAATTGTCTAATTCAAACTTCCCGCCAATTATAGTCCTATTCTGGCATATCGAAGGAAATTGTCTAATTCAAACTTCCCGCCACCCGCCAATTATAATTATATTCTAGCATATCGAAAGAAATTGTCTAATTCAAACTTCCCGCCACCCGCCAATTATAATCATATTCTAGCATATCGAAGAAAATTGTCTAATTCAAACTTCCCGCCACCCGCCAATTATAATCATATTCTAGCATATCGAAAGAAATTGTCTAATTCAAACTTCCCGCCACCCGCCAATTATAATCATATTCTAGCATATCGAAAGAAATTGTCTAATTCAAACTTCCCGCCAATTATAATCCTATTCTAGCTTATCGAAAGAAATTGTTTAATTCAAACTTCCCGCCACCCGCCAATTATAATCATATTCTAGCATATCGAAAGAAATTGTCTAATTCAAACTTCCCGCCAATTATAGTCCTATTCTGGCATATCGAAGGAAATTGTCTAATTCAAACTTCCCGCCACCCGCCAATTATAATTATATTCTAGCATATCGAAAGAAATTGTCTAATTCAAACTTCCCGCCACCCGCCAATTATAATCATATTCTAGCATATCGAAGGAAATTGTCTAATTCAAACTTCCCGCCACCCGCCAATTATAATCATATTCTAGCATATCGAAGGAAATTGTCTAATTCAAACTTCCCGCCACCCGCCAATTATAATCCTATTCTAGCTTATCGAAAGAAATTGTTTAATTCAAACTTCCCGCCACCCGGCAATTATAATCATATTCTAGCATATCGAAAGAAATTGTCTAATTCAAACTTCCCGCCACCCGGCAATTATAATCATATTCTAGCATATCGAAAGAAATTGTCTAATTCAAACTTCCCGCCACCCGGCAATTATAATCATATTCTAGCATATCGAAAGAAATTGTCTAATTCAAACTTCCCGCCACCCGCCAATTATAATCATATTCTAGCATATCGAAAGAAATTGTCTAATTCAAACTTCCCGCCACCCGGCAATTATAATCATATTCTAGCATATCGAAAGAAATTGTCTAATTCAAACTTCCCGCCACCCGCCAATTATAATCATATTCTAGCATATCGAAGGAAATTGTCTAATTCAAACTTCCCGCCACCCGCCAATTATAATCCTATTCTAGCTTATCGAAAGAAATTGTTTAATTCAAACTTCCCGCCACCCGGCAATTATAATCATATTCTAGCATATCGAAAGAAATTGTCTAATTCAAACTTCCCGCCAATTATAATCCTATTCTAGCTTATCGAAAGAAATTGTTTAATTCAAACTTCCCGCCACCCGCCAATTATAATCATATTCTAGCATATCGAAAGAAATTGTCTAATTCAAACTTCCCGCCAATTATAGTCCTATTCTGGCATATCGAAGGAAATTGTCTAATTCAAACTTCCCGCCACCCGCCAATTATAATTATATTCTAGCATATCGAAAGAAATTGTCTAATTCAAACTTCCCGCCACCCGCCAATTATAATCATATTCTAGCATATCGAAGAAAATTGTCTAATTCAAACTTCCCGCCACCCGCCAATTATAATCATATTCTAGCATATCGAAGGAAATTGTCTAATTCAAACTTCCCGCCACCCGCCAATTATAATCATATTCTAGCATATCGAAAGAAATTGTCTAATTCAAACTTCCCGCCACCCGCCAATTATAATCATATTCTAGCATATCGAAAGAAATTGTCTAATTCAAACTTCCCGCCAATTATAATCCTATTCTAGCTTATCGAAAGAAATTGTTTAATTCAAACTTCCCGCCACCCGCCAATTATAATCATATTCTAGCATATCGAAAGAAATTGTCTAATTCAAACTTCCCGCCAATTATAGTCCTATTCTGGCATATCGAAGGAAATTGTCTAATTCAAACTTCCCGCCACCCGCCAATTATAATTATATTCTAGCATATCGAAAGAAATTGTCTAATTCAAACTTCCCGCCACCCGCCAATTATAATCATATTCTAGCATATCGAAGAAAATTGTCTAATTCAAACTTCCCGCCACCCGCCAATTATAATCATATTCTAGCATATCGAAGGAAATTGTCTAATTCAAACTTCCCGCCACCCGCCAATTATAATCATATTCTAGCATATCGAAAGAAATTGTCTAATTCAAACTTCCCGCCACCCGCCAATTATAATCATATTCTAGCATATCGAAAGAAATTGTCTAATTCAAACTTCCCGCCAATTATAATCCTATTCTAGCTTATCGAAAGAAATTGTTTAATTCAAACTTCCCGCCACCCGCCAATTATAATCATATTCTAGCATATCGAAAGAAATTGTCTAATTCAAACTTCCCGCCAATTATAGTCCTATTCTGGCATATCGAAGGAAATTGTCTAATTCAAACTTCCCGCCACCCGCCAATTATAATTATATTCTAGCATATCGAAAGAAATTGTCTAATTCAAACTTCCCGCCACCCGCCAATTATAATCATATTCTAGCATATCGAAGGAAATTGTCTAATTCAAACTTCCCGCCACCCGCCAATTATAATCATATTCTAGCATATCGAAGGAAATTGTCTAATTCAAACTTCCCGCCACCCGCCAATTATAATCCTATTCTAGCTTATCGAAAGAAATTGTTTAATTCAAACTTCCCGCCACCCGGCAATTATAATCATATTCTAGCATATCGAAAGAAATTGTCTAATTCAAACTTCCCGCCACCCGGCAATTATAATCATATTCTAGCATATCGAAAGAAATTGTCTAATTCAAACTTCCCGCCACCCGGCAATTATAATCATATTCTAGCATATCGAAAGAAATTGTCTAATTCAAACTTCCCGCCACCCGCCAATTATAATCATATTCTAGCATATCGAAAGAAATTGTCTAATTCAAACTTCCTGCCACCCGGCAATTATAATCATATTCTAGCATATCGAAAGAAATTGTCTAATTCAAACTTCCCGCCACCCGCCAATTATAATCATATTCTAGCATATCGAAGGAAATTGTCTAATTCAAACTTCCCGCCACCCGCCAATTATAATCATATTCTAGCATATCGAAAGAAATTGTCTAATTCAAACTTCCCGCCACCCGCCAATTATAATCATATTCTAGCATATCGAAGGAAATTGTCTAATTCAAACTTCCCGCCAATTATAATCCTATTCTAGCTTATCGAAAGAAATTGTTTAATTCAAACTTCCCGCCACCCGGCAATTATAATCATATTCTAGCATATCGAAAGAAATTGTCTAATTCAAACTTCCCGCCACCCGCCAATTATAATCATATTCTAGCATATCGAAGGAAATTGTCTAATTCAAACTTCCCGCCAATTATAATCATATTCTAGCATATCGAAAGAAATTGTCTAATTCAAACTTCCCGCCACCCGGCAATTATAATCATATTCTAGCATATCGAAAGAAATTGTCTAA
Organism: Leiobunum rupestre; assembly: GCF_980474605.1. Taxonomy (NCBI): domain Eukaryota; kingdom Metazoa; phylum Arthropoda; class Arachnida; order Opiliones; family Sclerosomatidae; genus Leiobunum; species Leiobunum rupestre. The sequence goes on along the minus strand of NC_143392.1, from coordinate 29,520,851 downwards.
TTCAAACTTCCCGCCACCCGCCAATTATAATCATATTCTAGCATATCGAAGGAAATTGTCTAATTCAAACTTCCCGCCACCCGCCAATTATAATCCTATTCTAGCTTATCGAAAGAAATTGTTTAATTCAAACTTCCCGCCACCCGGCAATTATAATCATATTCTAGCATATCGAAAGAAATTGTCTAATTCAAACTTCCCGCCAATTATAATCCTATTCTAGCTTATCGAAAGAAATTGTTTAATTCAAACTTCCCGCCACCCGCCAATTATAATCATATTCTAGCATATCGAAAGAAATTGTCTAATTCAAACTTCCCGCCAATTATAGTCCTATTCTGGCATATCGAAGGAAATTGTCTAATTCAAACTTCCCGCCACCCGCCAATTATAATTATATTCTAGCATATCGAAAGAAATTGTCTAATTCAAACTTCCCGCCACCCGCCAATTATAATCATATTCTAGCATATCGAAGAAAATTGTCTAATTCAAACTTCCCGCCACCCGCCAATTATAATCATATTCTAGCATATCGAAGGAAATTGTCTAATTCAAACTTCCCGCCACCCGCCAATTATAATCATATTCTAGCATATCGAAAGAAATTGTCTAATTCAAACTTCCCGCCACCCGCCAATTATAATCATATTCTAGCATATCGAAAGAAATTGTCTAATTCAAACTTCCCGCCAATTATAATCCTATTCTAGCTTATCGAAAGAAATTGTTTAATTCAAACTTCCCGCCACCCGCCAATTATAATCATATTCTAGCATATCGAAAGAAATTGTCTAATTCAAACTTCCCGCCAATTATAGTCCTATTCTGGCATATCGAAGGAAATTGTCTAATTCAAAATTCCCGCCACCCGCCAATTATAATTATATTCTAGCATATCGAAAGAAATTGTCTAATTCAAACTTCCCGCCACCCGCCAATTATAATCATATTCTAGCATATCGAAGAAAATTGTCTAATTCAAACTTCCCGCCACCCGCCAATTATAATCATATTCTAGCATATCGAAGGAAATTGTCTAATTCAAACTTCCCGCCACCCGCCAATTATAATCATATTCTAGCATATCGAAAGAAATTGTCTAATTCAAACTTCCCGCCACCCGCCAATTATAATCATATTCTAGCATATCGAAAGAAATTGTCTAATTCAAACTTCCCGCCAATTATAATCCTATTCTAGCTTATCGAAAGAAATTGTTTAATTCAAACTTCCCGCCACCCGCCAATTATAATCATATTCTAGCATATCGAAAGAAATTGTCTAATTCAAACTTCCCGCCAATTATAGTCCTATTCTGGCATATCGAAGGAAATTGTCTAATTCAAACTTCCCGCCACCCGCCAATTATAATTATATTCTAGCATATCGAAAGAAATTGTCTAATTCAAACTTCCCGCCACCCGCCAATTATAATCATATTCTAGCATATCGAAGGAAATTGTCTAATTCAAACTTCCCGCCACCCGCCAATTATAATCATATTCTAGCATATCGAAGGAAATTGTCTAATTCAAACTTCCCGCCACCCGCCAATTATAATCCTATTCTAGCTTATCGAAAGAAATTGTTTAATTCAAACTTCCCGCCACCCGGCAATTATAATCATATTCTAGCATATCGAAAGAAATTGTCTAATTCAAACTTCCCGCCACCCGGCAATTATAATCATATTCTAGCATATCGAAAGAAATTGTCTAATTCAAACTTCCCGCCACCCGGCAATTATAATCATATTCTAGCATATCGAAAGAAATTGTCTAATTCAAACTTCCCGCCACCCGCCAATTATAATCATATTCTAGCATATCGAAAGAAATTGTCTAATTCAAACTTCCTGCCACCCGGCAATTATAATCATATTCTAGCATATCGAAAGAAATTGTCTAATTCAAACTTCCCGCCACCCGCCAATTATAATCATATTCTAGCATATCGAAGGAAATTGTCTAATTCAAACTTCCCGCCACCCGCCAATTATAATCATATTCTAGCATATCGAAAGAAATTGTCAAATTCAAACTTCCCGCCACCCGCCAATTATAATCATATTCTAGCATATCGAAGGAAATTGTCTAATTCAAACTTCCCGCCAATTATAATCCTATTCTAGCTTATCGAAAGAAATTGTTTAATTCAAACTTCCCGCCACCCGCCAATTATAATCATATTCTAGCATATCGAAAGAAATTGTCTAATTCAAACTTCCCGCCAATTATAGTCCTATTCTGGCATATCGAAGGAAATTGTCTAATTCAAACTTCCCGCCACCCGCCAATTATAATTATATTCTAGCATATCGAAAGAAATTGTCTAATTCAAACTTCCCGCCACCCGCCAATTATAATCATATTCTAGCATATCGAAGAAAATTGTCTAATTCAAACTTCCCGCCACCCGCCAATTATAATCATATTCTAGCATATCGAAAGAAATTGTCTAATTCCAACTTCCCGCCACCCGCCAATTATAATCATATTCTAGCATATCGAAAGAAATTGTCTAATTCAAACTTCCCGCCACCCGCCAATTATAATCATATTCTAGCATATCGAAAGAAATTGTCTAATTCAAACTTCCCGCCACCCGCCAATTATAATCATATTCTAGCATATCGAAGGAAATTGTCTAATTCAAACTTCCCGCCAATTATAATCCTATTCTAGCTTATCGAAAGAAATTGTTTAATTCAAACTTCCCGCCACCCGCCAATTATAATCATATTCTAGCATATCGAAAGAAATTGTCTAATTCAAACTTCCCGCCAATTATAATCCTATTCTAGCTTATCGAAAGAAATTGTTTAATTCAAACTTCCCGCCACCCGCCAATTATAATCATATTCTAGCATATCGAAAGAAATTGTCTAATTCAAACTTCCCGCCAATTATAGTCCTATTCTGGCATATCGAAGGAAATTGTCTAATTCAAACTTCCCGCCACCCGCCAATTATAATTATATTCTAGCATATCGAAAGAAATTGTCTAATTCAAACTTCCCGCCACCCGCCAATTATAATCATATTCTAGCATATCGAAGAAAATTGTCTAATTCAAACTTCCCGCCACCCGCCAATTATAATCATATTCTAGCATATCGAAGGAAATTGTCTAATTCAAACTTCCCGCCACCCGCCAATTATAATCATATTCTAGCATATCGAAAGAAATTGTCTAATTCAAACTTCCCGCCACCCGCCAATTATAATCATATTCTAGCATATCGAAAGAAATTGTATAATTCAAACTTCCCGCCAATTATAATCCTATTCTAGCTTATCGAAGGAAATTGTCTAATTCAAACTTCCCGCCACCCGCCAATTATAATCCTATTCTAGCTTATCGAAAGAAATTGTTTAATTCAAACTTCCCGCCACCCGGCAATTATAATCATATTCTAGCATATCGAAAGAAATTGTCTAATTCAAACTTCCCGCCAATTATAATCCTATTCTAGCTTATCGAAAGAAATTGTTTAAATCAAACTTCCCGCCACCCGCCAATTATAATCATATTCTAGCATATCGAAAGAAATTGTCTAATTCAAACTTCCCGCCAATTATAGTCCTATTCTGGCATATCGAAGGAAATTGTCTAATTCAAACTTCCCGCCACCCGCCAATTATAATTATATTCTAGCATATCGAAAGAAATTGTCTAATTCAAACTTCCCGCCACCCGCCAATTATAATCATATTCTAGCATATCGAAGAAAATTGTCTAATTCAAACTTCCCGCCACCCGCCAATTATAATCATATTCTAGCATATCGAAGGAAATTGTCTAATTCAAACTTCCCGCCACCCGCCAATTATAATCATATTCTAGCATATCGAAAGAAATTGTCTAATTCAAACTTCCCGCCACCCGCCAATTATAATCATATTCTAGCATATCGAAAGAAATTGTCTAATTCAAACTTCCCGCCAATTATAATCCTATTCTAGCTTATCGAAAGAAATTGTTTAATTCAAACTTCCCGCCACCCGCCAATTATAATCATATTCTAGCATATCGAAAGAAATTGTCTAATTCAAACTTCCCGCCAATTATAGTCCTATTCTGGCATATCGAAGGAAATTGTCTAATTCAAACTTCCCGCCACCCGCCAATTATAATTATATTCTAGCATATCGAAAGAAATTGTCTAATTCAAACTTCCCGCCACCCGCCAATTATAATCATATTCTAGCATATCGAAAGAAATTGTCTAATTCAAACTTCCCGCCAATTATAATCCTATTCTAGCTTATCGAAAGAAATTGTTTAATTCAAACTTCCCGCCACCCGCCAATTATAATCATATTCTAGCATATCGAAAGAAATTGTCTAATTCAAACTTCCCGCCAATTATAGTCCTATTCTGGCATATCGAAGGAAATTGTCTAATTCAAAATTCCCGCCACCCGCCAATTATAATTATATTCTAGCATATCGAAAGAAATTGTCTAATTCAAACTTCCCGCCACCCGCCAATTATAATCATATTCTAGCATATCGAAGGAAATTGTCTAATTCAAACTTCCCGCCACCCGGCAATTATAATCATATTCTAGCATATCGAAAGAAATTGTCTAATTCAAACTTCCCGCCACCCGGCAATTATAATCATATTCTAGCATATCGAAAGAAATTGTCTAATTCAAACTTCCCGCCACCCGGCAATTATAATCATATTCTAGCATATCGAAAGAAATTGTCTAATTCAAACTTCCCGCCACCCGCCAATTATAATCATATTCTAGCATATCGAAAGAAATTGTCTAATTCAAACTTCCCGCCACCCGGCAATTATAATCATATTCTAGCATATCGAAAGAAATTGTCTAATTCAAACTTCCCGCCACCCGCCAATTATAATCATATTCTAGCATATCGAAGGAAATTGTCTAATTCAAACTTCCCGCCACCCGCCAATTATAATCCTATTCTAGCTTATCGAAAGAAATTGTTTAATTCAAACTTCCCGCCACCCGGCAATTATAATCATATTCTAGCATATCGAAGGAAATTGTCTAATTCAAACTTCCCGCCAATTATAATCCTATTCTAGCTTATCGAAAGAAATTGTTTAATTCAAACTTCCCGCCACCCGCCAATTATAATCATATTCTAGCATATCGAAAGAAATTGTCTAATTCAAACTTCCCGCCAATTATAATCCTATTCTAGCTTATCGAAAGAAATTGTTTAATTCAAACTTCCCGCCACCCGCCAATTATAATCATATTCTAGCATATCGAAAGAAATTGTCTAATTCAAACTTCCCGCCAATTATAGTCCTATTCTGGCATATCGAAGGAAATTGTCTAATTCAAACTTCCCGCCACCCGCCAATTATAATTATATTCTAGCATATCGAAAGAAATTGTCTAATTCAAACTTCCCGCCACCCGCCAATTATAATCATATTCTAGCATATCGAAGAAAATTGTCTAATTCAAACTTCCCGCCACCCGCCAATTATAATCATATTCTAGCATATCGAAGGAAATTGTCTAATTCAAACTTCCCGCCACCCGCCAATTATAATCATATTCTAGCATATCGAAAGAAATTGTCTAATTCAAACTTCCCGCCACCCGCCAATTATAATCATATTCTAGCATATCGAAAGAAATTGTCTAATTCAAACTTCCCGCCAATTATAATCCTATTCTAGCTTATCGAAAGAAATTGTTTAATTCAAACTTCCCGCCACCCGCCAATTATAATCATATTCTAGCATATCGAAAGAAATTGTCTAATTCAAACTTCCCGCTAATTATAGTCCTATTCTGGCATATCGAAGGAAATTGTCTAATTCAAACTTCCCGCCACCCGCCAATTATAATTATATTCTAGCATATCGAAAGAAATTGTCTAATTCAAACTTCCCGCCACCCGCCAATTATAATCATATTCTAGCATATCGAAGGAAATTGTCTAATTCAAACTTCCCGCCAATTATAATCCTATTCTAGCTTATCGAAAGAAATTGTTTAAATCAAACTTCCCGCCACCCGCCAATTATAATCATATTCTAGCATATCGAAAGAAATTGTCTAATTCAAACTTCCCGCCAATTATAGTCCTATTCTGGCATATCGAAGGAAATTGTCTAATTCAAACTTCCCGCCACCCGCCAATTATAATTATATTCTAGCATATCGAAAGAAATTGTCTAATTCAAACTTCCCGCCACCCGCCAATTATAATCATATTCTAGCATATCGAAGAAAATTGTCTAATTCAAACTTCCCGCCACCCGCCAATTATAATCATATTCTAGCATATCGAAGGAAATTGTCTAATTCAAACTTCCCGCCACCCGCCAATTATAATCATATTCTAGCATATCGAAAGAAATTGTCTAATTCAAACTTCCCGCCAATTATAATCCTATTCTAGCTTATCGAAAGAAATTGTTTAATTCAAACTTCCCGCCACCCGCCAATTATAATCATATTCTAGCATATCGAAAGAAATTGTCTAATTCAAACTTCCCGCCAATTATAGTCCTATTCTGGCATATCGAAGGAAATTGTCTAATTCAAACTTCCCGCCACCCGCCAATTATAATTATATTCTAGCATATCGAAAGAAATTGTCTAATTCAAACTTCCCGCCACCCGCCAATTATAATCATATTCTAGCATATCGAAGGAAATTGTCTAATTCAAACTTCCCGCCACCCGCCAATTATAATCATATTCTAGCATATCGAAGGAAATTGTCTAATTCAAACTTCCCGCCACCCGCCAATTATAATCCTATTCTAGCTTATCGAAAGAAATTGTTTAATTCAAACTTCCCGCCACCCGGCAATTATAATCATATTCTAGCTTATCGAAAGAAATTGTCTAATTCAAACTTCCCGCCACCCGGCAATTATAATCATATTCTAGCATATCGAAAGAAATTGTCTAATTCAAACTTCCCGCCACCCGGCAATTATAATCATATTCTAGCATATCGAAAGAAATTGTCTAATTCAAACTTCCCGCCACCCGCCAATTATAATCATATTCTAGCATATCGAAAGAAATTGTCTAATTCAAACTTCCCGCCACCCGGCAATTATAATCATATTCTAGCATATCGAAAGAAATTGTCTAATTCAAACTTCCCGCCACCCGCCAATTATAATCATATTCTAGCATATCGAAGGAAATTGTCTAATTCAAACTTCCCGCCACCCGCCAATTATAATCCTATTCTAGCTTATCGAAAGAAATTGTTTAATTCAATCTTCCCGCCACCCGGCAATTATAATCATATTCTAGCATATCGAAGGAAATTGTCTAATTCAAACTTCCCGCCAATTATAATCCTATTCTAGCTTATCGAAAGAAATTGTTTAATTCAAACTTCCCGCCACCCGCCAATTATAATCATATTCTAGCATATCGAAAGAAATTGTCTAATTCAAACTTCCCGCCAATTATAATCCTATTCTAGCTTATCGAAAGAAATTGTTTAATTCAAACTTCCCGCCACCCGCCAATTATAATCATATTCTAGCATATCGAAAGAAATTGTCTAATTCAAACTTCCAGCCAATTATAGTCCTATTCTGGCATATCGAAGGAAATTGTCTAATTCAAACTTCCCGCCACCCGCCAATTATAATTATATTCTAGCATATCGAAAGAAATTGTCTAATTCAAACTTCCCGCCACCCGCCAATTATAATCATATTCTAGCATATCGAAGAAAATTGTCTAATTCAAACTTCCCGCCACCCGCCAATTATAATCATATTCTAGCATATCGAAGGAAATTGTCTAATTCAAACTTCCCGCCACCCGCCAATTATAATCATATTCTAGCATATCGAAAGAAATTGTCTAATTCAAACTTCCCGCCACCCGCCAATTATAATCATATTCTAGCATATCGAAAGAAATTGTCTAATTCAAACTTCCCGCCAATTATAATCCTATTCTAGCTTATCGAAAGAAATTGTTTAATTCAAACTTCCCGCCACCCGCCAATTATAATCATATTCTAGCATATCGAAAGAAATTGTCTAATACAAACTTCCCGCCAATTATAGTCCTATTCTGGCATATCGAAGGAAATTGTCTAATTCAAACTTCCCGCCACCCGCCAATTATAATTATATTCTAGCATATCGAAAGAAATTGTCTAATTCAAACTTCCCGCCACCCGCCAATTATAATCATATTCTAGCATATCGAAGGAAATTGTCTAATTCAAACTTCCCGCCACCCGCCAATTATAATCATATTCTAGCATATCGAAGGAAATTGTCTAATTCAAACTTCCCGCCACCCGCCAATTATAATCCTATTCTAGCTTATGGAAAGAAATTGTTTAATTCAAACTTCCCGCCACCCGGCAATTATAATCATATTCTAGCATATCGAAAGAAATTGTCTAATTCAAACTTCCCGCCAATTATGATCCTATTCTAGCTTATCGAAAGAAATTGTTTAATTCAAACTTCCCGCCACCCGCCAATTATAATCATATTCTAGCATATCGAAAGAAATTGTCTAATTCAAACTTCCCGCCAATTATAGTCCTATTCTGGCATATCGAAGGAAATTGTCTAATTCAAACTTCCCGCCACCCGCCAATTATAATTATATTCTAGCATATCGAAAGAAATTGTCTAATTCAAACTTCCCGCCACCCGCCAATTATAATCATATTCTAGCATATCGAAGAAAATTGTCTAATTCAAACTTCCCGCCACCCGCCAATTATAATCATATTCTAGCATATCGAAGGAAATTGTCTAATTCAAACTTCCCGCCACCCGCCAATTATAATCATATTCTAGCATATCGAAAGAAATTGTCTAATTCAAACTTCCCGCCACCCGCCAATTATAATCATATTCTAGCATATCGAAAGAAATTGTCTAATTCAAACTTCCCGCCAATTATAATCCTATTCTAGCTTATCGAAAGAAATTGTTTAATTCAAACTTCCCGCCACCCGCCAATTATAATCATATTCTAGCATATCGAAAGAAATTGTCTAATTCAAACTTCCCGCCAATTATAGTCCTATTCTGGCATATCGAAGGAAATTGTCTAATTCAAACTTCCCGCCACCCGCCAATTATAATTATATTCTAGCATATCGAAAGAAATTGTCTAATTCAAACTTCCCGCCACCCGCCAATTATAATCATATTCTAGCATATCGAACGAAATTGTCTAATTCAAACTTCCCGCCACCCGCCAATTATAATCATATTCTAGCTTATCGAAAGAAATTGTTTAATTCAAACTTCCCGCCACCCGGCAATTATAATCATATTCTAGCATATCGAAAGAAATTGTCTAATTCAAACTTCCCGCCACCCGGCAATTATAATCATATTCTAGCATATCGAAAGAAATTGTCTAATTCAAACTTCCCGCCACCCGGCAATTATAATCATATTCTAGCATATCGAAAGAAATTGTCTAATTCAAACTTCCCGCCACCCGCCAATTATAATCATATTCTAGCATATCGAAAGAAATTGTCTAATTCAAACTTCCCGCCACCCGGCAATTATAATCATATTCTAGCATATCGAAAGAAATTGTCTAATTCAAACTTCCCGCCACCCGCCAATTATAATCATATTCTAGCATATCGAAGGAAATTGTCTAATTCAAACTTCCCGCCACCCGCCAATTATAATCATATTCTAGCATATCGAAAGAAATTGTCTAATTCAAACTTCCCGCCACCCGCCAATTATAATCATATTCTAGCATATCGAAGGAAATTGTCTAATTCAAACTTCCCGCCAATTATAATCCTATTCTAGCTTATCGAAAGAAATTGTTTAATTCAAACTTCCCGCCACCCGCCAATTATAATCATATTCTAGCATATCGAAAGAAATTGTCTAATTCAAACTTCCCGCCAATTATAATCCTATTCTAGCTTATCGAAAGAAATTGTTTAATTCAAACTTCCCGCCACCCGCCAATTATAATCATATTCTAGCATATCGAAAGAAATTGTCTAATTCAAACTTCCCGCCAATTATAGTCCTATTCTGGCATATCGAAGGAAATTGTCTAATTCAAACTTCCCGCCACCCGCCAATTATAATTATATTCTAGCATATCGAAAGAAATTGTCTAATTCAAACTTCCCGCCACCCGCCAATTATAATCATATTCTAGCATATCGAAGAAAATTGTCTAATTCAAACTTCCCGCCACCCGCCAATTATAATAATATTCTAGCATATCGAAGGAAATTGTCTAATTCAAACTTCCCGCCACCCGCCAATTATAATCATATTCTAGCATATCGAAAGAAATTGTCTAATTCCAACTTCCCGCCACCCGCCAATTATAATCATATTCTAGCATATCGAAAGAAATTGTCTAATTCAAACTTCCCGACAATTATAATCCTATTCTAGCTTATCGAAAGAAATTGTTTAATTCAAACTTCCCGCCACCCGCCAATTATAATCATATTCTAGCATATCGAAAGAAATTGTCTAATTCAAACTTCCCGCCACCCGCCAATTATAATCATATTCTAGCATATCGAAGAAAATTGTCTAATTCAAACTTCCCGCCACCCGCCAATTATAATAATATTCTAGCATATCGAAGGAAATTGTCTAATTCCAACTTCCCGCCACCCGCCAATTATAATCATATTCTAGCATATCGAAAGAAATTGTCTAATTCAAACTTCCCGCCAATTATAGTCCTATTCTGGCATATCGAAGGAAATTGTCTAATTCAAACTTCCCGCCACCCGCCAATTATAATTATATTCTAGCATATCGAAAGAAATTGTCTAATTCAAACTTCCCGCCACCCGCCAATTATAATCATATTCTAGCATATCGAAGAAAATTGTCTAATTCAAACTTCCCGCCACCCGCCAATTATAATAATATTCTAGCATATCGAAGGAAATTGTCTAAATCAAACTTCCCGCCACCCGCCAATTATAATCATATTTTAGCATATCGAAAGAAATTGTCTAATTCCAACTTCCCGCCACCCGGCAATTATAATCATATTCTAGCATATCGAAAGAAATTGTCTAATTCAAACTTCCCGCCAATTATAATCCTATTCTAGCTTATCGAAAGAAATTGTTTAATTCAAACTTCCCGCCACCCGCCAATTATAATCATATTCTAGCATATCGAAAGAAATTGTCTAATTCAAACTTCCCGCCAATTATAGTCCTATTCTGGCATATCGAAGGAAATTGTCTAATTCAAACTTCCCGCCACCCGCCAATTATAATTATATTCTAGCATATCGAAAGAAATTGTCTAATTTAAACTTCCCGCCACCCGCCAATTATAATCACATTCTAGCATATCGAAGGAAATTGTCTAATTCAAACTTCCCGCCACCCGCCAATTATAATCATATTCTAGCATATCGAAAGAAATTGTCTAATTCAAACTTCCCGCCACCCGCCAATTATAATCATATTCTAGCATATCGAAGAAAATTGTCTAATTCAAACTTCCCGCCACCCGCCAATTATAATAATATTCTAGCATATCGAAGGAAATTGTCTAATTCCAACTTCCCGCCACCCGCCAATTATAATCATATTCTAGCATATCGAAAGAAATTGTCTAATTCAAACTTCCCGCCAATTATAGTCCTATTCTGGCATATCGAAGGAAATTGTCTAATTCAAACTTCCCGCCACCCGCCAATTATAATTATATTCTAGCATATCGAAAGAAATTGTCTAATTCAAACTTCCCGCCACCCGCCAATTATAATCATATTCTAGCATATCGAAGAAAATTGTCTAATTCAAACTTCCCGCCACCCGCCAATTATAATAATATTCTAGCATATCGAAGGAAATTGTCTAAATCAAACTTCCCGCCACCCGCCAATTATAATCATATTTTAGCATATCGAAAGAAATTGTCTAATTCCAACTTCCCGCCACCCGGCAATTATAATCATATTCTAGCATATCGAAAGAAATTGTCTAATTCAAACTTCCCGCCAATTATAATCCTATTCTAGCTTATCGAAAGAAATTGTTTAATTCAAACTTCCCGCCACCCGCCAATTATAATCATATTCTAGCATATCGAAAGAAATTGTCTAATTCAAACTTCCCGCCAATTATAGTCCTATTCTGGCATATCGAAGGAAATTGTCTAATTCAAACTTCCCGCCACCCGCCAATTATAATTATATTCTAGCATATCGAAAGAAATTGTCTAATTTAAACTTCCCGCCACCCGCCAATTATAATCACATTCTAGCATATCGAAGGAAATTGTCTAATTCAAACTTCCCGCCACCCGCCAATTATAATCATATTCTAGCATATCGAAGGAAATTGTCTAATTCAAACTTCCCGCCACCCGCCAATTATAATCATATTCTAGCTTATCGAAAGAAATTGTCTAATTCCAACTTCCCGCCACCCGCCAATTATAATCATATTCTAGCATATCGAAAGAAATTGTCTAATTCAAACTTCCCGCCAATTATAATCCTATTCTAGCTTATCGAAAGAAATTGTTTAATTCAAACTTCCCGCCACCCGCCAATTATAATCATATTCTAGCATATCGAAAGAAATTGTCTAATTCAAACTTCCCGCCAATTATAGTCCTATTCTGGCATATCGAAGGAAATTGTCTAATTCAAACTTCCCGCCACCCGCCAATTATAATTATATTCTAGCATATCGAAAGAAATTGTCTAATAGGTGATTATGAAAAATATCGGTGGTCACGTGATTTGGTTAAGTACTGCCAAGTTGAAAGTATATAAATTGGCCCTTTTTGTAAATTCGTCTGGCTAGTTGGGCAAGGGTTAGCGAGATTTCTATTATTTCATTGTTCAATCGAAAGGATTTTTCGTTTTTTGTTTTGAGAGAAGTTTGCCAAGTCGTTAAATTAAGGTAATTGATTTATTAAATGAAATATTTTTAAATTCTATCCAAATTGATTTTAATTAGTTTTCAGAAATAATGGAAACATGTATGTAACTATAACCTTGTGGCTTCTATTGAAATTGGGTCTAGAACTATAAGAAATAAAAAATATATAATAAATTTGTTAACTTTATGTATTTTTAATAATTTTAGAAAAATAGTAACTTTTCGGAAGTAGTTTACATCTGCCCCAATACTAGTTTTGGGTGACGTAGGGTACGCGACGATTGTATTAATAGTTGTAGAATAAACTAATGTTTGTTTCAATAGAAAACAGGGTATTTAAATACGGATCAGCTACCAAAGAGCGAGAAATGGCTTATTTCAATAGAAAACAGAGTAATTAAATACGGAATAACTACAAGAGAAACAGAAATTTCTTATTTCAATGAAAAACAGGGAATGTACATTCGGAGAAGCTACAAAGAGCCAAAGATGACTGGTTTCAATGGATAACAGGATAACAAGGTAATTAATTACGAATCAGCTACAAAAGAACCAGAAATTGCTATCCTAACCTATCCTAACCTTAACATAAACCTTACCTAACCTTACCTAACCTAACCTAACCTAACCTAACCTAACCTAACAATGACAAATAGAAAACATTTTATAAGATAATAAGAAACTAAAATCTTAGTTTAGTCTACAACTATTAATGCAATCGTCGCGTACCCTACGTCACCCAAAACTAGTATTGGGGCAGATGTAAACTATAGCCAACTATTCAAACAATCAATCCATGGTTGGTAATTTTTACTAAACGCGGACGACCGCGGGCCTCGGTAGGTGCAGACGAATTGAAGCAGCCGACGCTTTGTCAAAAAATAACCAACTCCCGTGAGCCTCTGCGCGCAATTCTTTTTCATAATCACCTATTCAAACTTCCCGCCAATTATAATTATATTCTAGCATATCGAAAGAAATTGTCTAATTCAAACTTCCCGCCACCCGCCAATTATAATCATATTCTAGCATATCGAAGGAAATTGTCTAATTCAAACTTCCCGCCACCCGCCAATTATAATCATATTCTAGCATATCGAAGGAAATTGTCTAATTCAAACTTCCCGCCACCCGCCAATTATAATCCTATTCTAGCTTATCGAAAGAAATTGTTTAATTCAAACTTCCCGCCACCCGCCAATTATAATCATATTCTAGCATATCGAAAGAAATTGTCTAATTCAAACTTCCCGCCAATTATAGTCCTATTCTGGCATATCGAAGGAAATTGTCTAATTCAAACTTCCCGCCACCCGCCAATTATAATTATATTCTAGCATATCGAAAGAAATGGTCTAATAGGTGATTATGAAAAATATCGGTGGTCACGTGATTTGGTTAAGTACTGCCAAGTTGAAAGTATATAAATTGGCCCTTTTTGTAAATTCGTCTGGCTAGTTGGGCAAGGGTTAGCGAGATTTCTATTATTTCATTGTTCAATCGAAAGGATTTTTCGTTTTTTGTTTTGAGAGAAGTTTGCCAAGTCGTTAAATTAAGGTAATTGATTTATTAAATGAAATATTTTTAAATTCTATCCAAATTGATTTTAATTCGTTTTCAGAAATAATGGAAACATGTATGTAACTATAACCTTGTGGCTTCTATTGAAATTGGGTCTAGAACTATAAGAAATAAAAAAATATATAATAAATTTGTTAACTTTATGTATTTTTAATAATTTTAGAAAAATAGTAACTTTTCGGAAGTAGTTTACATCTGCCCCAATACTAGTTTTGGGTGACGTAGGGTACGCGACGATTGTATTAATAGTTGTAGAATAAACTAATGTTTGTTTCAATAGAAAACAGGGTATTTAAATACGGATCAGCTACCAAAGAGCGAGAAATGGCTTGTTTCAATAGAAAACAGAGTAATTAAATACGGAATAACTACAAGAGAAACAGAAATTTCTTATTTCAATGAAAAACAGGGAATGTACATTCGGAGAAGCTACAAAGAGCCAAAGATGACTGGTTTCAATGGATAACAGGATAACAAGGTAATTAATTACGAATCAGCTACAAAAGAACCAGAAATTGCTATCCTAACCTATCCTAACCTTAACATAAACCTTACCTAACCTTACCTAACCTAACCTAACCTAACCTAACCTAACAATGACAAATAGAAAACATTTTATAAGATAATAAGAAACTAAAATCTTAGTTTAGTCTACAACTATTAATGCAATCGTCGCGTACCCTACGTCACCCAAAACTAGTATTGGGCAGATGTAAACTATAGCCAACTATTCAAACAATCAATCCATGGTTGGTAATTTTTACTAAACGCGGACGACCGCGGGCCTCGGTAGGTGCAGACGAATTGAAGCAGCCGACGCTTTGTCAAAAAATAACCAACTCCCGTGAGCCTCTGCGCGCAATTCTTTTTCATAATCACCTATTCAAACTTCCCGCCAATCATAGTCCTATTCTGGCATATCGAAAGAAATTGTCTAATTCAAACTTCCCGCCACCCGCCAATTATAATTATATTCTAGCATATCGAAAGAAATTGTCTAATTCAAACTTCCCGCCAATTATAATCCTATTCTAGCATATCGAAAGAAATAGTTTAATTCAAACTGCCCGCCAAACTAACTGCTCGATGTGTAGCTCCATCTACCATGTCGTCGCTTTCCACGACGCCGACGACCAACAACACTTAACGACATTCCGTCCATAGCAAAAGTGTCACTTCGAATATATATTCGATGTGAAACTAAAAACCATTTCCACCAGGGAATCTCGCTGGCACACTTACCGCGTGCAGAAAGCATTTACCCGAAAATTTCGAAAAATAGAAGGGCTCCGAAGATGCTCCATGGGGCTTCGAAAAAAAAGAAAACTTTGATAAACTTATCAAATAGTTTAAGTTGCCTTTGAATATCATAAACGTTTAGCCGAAAGTTATAATCGAATTTAGCCTTTGCCTTTCGATTTAGCTTTAAATTGAATATACTAACGCTAACCAACAATTAGATAAAGTACGTCTCCAGGTTTCTTATTATTCGTCATTCTCAACTGCTCCATTGTTGGATGGGTATTTTTGCGCGACTACTTACAGATTCGTCACGTTCAATCATAAAATACATTGATAAGCCTACGATAGTTTAAATAATTTATTACGACTAAGCCGTAATAGTTAACTTAATATAAATTGTATACACTGATTGTTAAATATTCTTTTAAAAGCAAAAAATACTTTAAGTGGAATAATTACCTTTCGTATTAAGAGACCGTTTAATAGTGAGTGTAGGGAGCTGTTGTCTCGCGTGGCATGAAGGGCTTGCTACCACCCTCCTACGCATTGTAACCCGGTCACTTGTTTAATATAAAAAAAATACGGGTAACTGTAATTACAGTTCATCAAACTACGTGCTAAAAGTAATGTTTAAAGTATTGGTTGCACGAAATTTTAGCTATGGCTAATTAATGGTTCATTAGAAAGAGCAAACATTTTATAGCAAGTACAGAAAATTTCATCAAAATCGGTTAAGTGGTCTTTGAATTATGATAAAAAGAAGTCGAAATGGTGGAAATCGAGTTTTTCGGCGAATTTCCAGACTTCTCGGCACCCATGACGTCAGAAAATGCGAAGCGTATCATTGGCTAATTGCCTGTAATACATTTCTTTACATCTGGTATTAAAAGCAGGTTGATTTAACACCCAGGAAAAAGTCCTACGCAGTAGTAATTGAAATAGGCATACACAAGCCTACGTAGTAGAAATCGATATGAAACCGAAGGCTCCTTATAAATTCTTCTTAAAACGTCGGATCGATAATAAGCCTAATATTATGATTAAAAACCTCTGGTTTGAAAACTTCTACAAGTAAACAGAATCCCTACACTTCAGTTCCTTCTATTTTAGGAATAAAACTACAGCTTTGATTTGACCCAAATTGCTCGTGCTTCGGAGGAGAAAAATTCGCCGAAAATTTCAGGATTCCGGGGAGCGAAAAAGGTCAGTTTCGGACTCAAAGTTAATACACTTGGGCTTGGAAATTTGTTTCGACAATGACATTTTAGGAAAGAGAACGTCCTGGGCTTCAAAACAAGCCCGCATTCATTCGTTTTTATTACTATCGATTTTTCGTGCAACCAACACTTTAATTGTAAGCCTGATTGATAGATATAATAAAAATACGGTCAGTGGTCAACCCACGGGGGGGGGGGGTTATCAGATCGTTGAAGGGGTGATTTGATCGCGGAGGGGGAGGTTAAATCGTGACCTATAAACAAGGGGTGCCCTTTGATAGATAAATTAAATCTTCTATCGCTTTAAAGGAACAAAAAAGGATAGTGAATCCTTAGCCTGGTGTCTCCACGAGTTTAAACCATCTGTACGGTTTTATTTTACGATATTGCGTGGTTTTAAATAGACCATTCGGCACCCTTAATCACTTGAAACTTAATTTAATCAAAAGGTTTATCGAGATCTTAAGCGTTCCGCGTAAAGCGCCGATAGGCCCGGAGTTGTGTAATACTATCGAAGAACTTCAACTCGTATGGGGCAATATACTAGACCGCTATTCGGGTGTTTTAGGTGGCGAGGATATTTGGCACCCGGGGCAAAACACCCAAATTGGCTCCCCCCGTTGCCTCTGGAAATCCACATTACTTTGTTTTTTTTTTAAAAGTGTACTTTTCAAGTTTCAGGAAAAATGAGTTTAATATATAATCCAACAAATCCATTTTACATGTAATACTCTGGGCACCCCCTGCCCTCCCTCGCTACGCCTCTGTATGGTGGTCGTTGTGAAAAATGAGTTTAGAAAATAAACCGTATGTTAGAAGACACGTTATCAACGCATAATGATGAACTCATGATTGAATACTTCAAAGAGAGCGAGGGTAATTCGATTTCTCATTAGACGTGATCTTTCGACGGGGAAATAAAGAAAGGGGTCTTATCTACAGATGTGGCGGTCGACGGTCCTTCACCGGACGGAGCTGAAAGTATGGAGGAAGACATCGGGAAAGAATCGACAGACTTAGTTGGCGAATGTTTCCTTGACTTCGGAGATCAAACTGCTGGGAAGAATTGAGTTTATGTCGCCCTTTAGAGATATCGCCGATTGCGAAATATAAGACGAAAATGTAAAAGACTTCCCTAAATTCGGTATCAGTTAATTGCAGATAACCATTGTTCATGGTATCACGGCTATATCAACAGCGGCGAGTGACTACGCGCAAATCGTCTTACGCAGTATTAGATGTAATAATAATAATCAGCTAGACTAATACCCAAGGCACCACCTTGGGCCCAAGTCATTTAGCGACTTATAATGCCTTTAAACAGGTGGCCGAGTTACAATGCGTAGAAGGGTGATGGCAAGCCTTTCATGCCACGCGAGCCAAAAGCTCTCTACTAACTATTACCGTATTGAACTTCCAAGGAAACTACCCGAGGTGTTTATCTCCGAATTGGTAGATCTCCTTCATGTAACTTGAAACTTTGTAAAGGAATAAGTTACAATGTGCTTTCGTTTTACCATGGCAACCGAAAATGTTTGACAACTAGGAATTTTCTTTTTCTATTTAAAATAGCATAACAATTTCACAGATTTGAAAAGTTTCAAAATGGGTATTTTTTTTTGGAAATTGGCGTTAAATCCAATAATATTGAGACAATTGATGAAATTGGGTAAACTTTTGAAATTTGGGTTAATACAAGGAAAAGTAAACAAATTCAAATAAATTGCAAATATTTCTAGCATTTTGGATAAAACTAAGGAAAGTTGCGTAAAATGCATCAAAGTTTGGGAAAATTGATTGAACTCATAAATTTGGGTTTATTCACTTTTAATTATTTATTTTAAATATTGAGAAATTTAAAGCATTATAGGTAAATTTTAGTGATGCTAGGTAAAATAGCTCACAAATTAAGGAAATTGGACGAATTTATTTAAACCTTTGAAATTTGCGTTTATATAAGAATAATTAAAGAAATTCAAATAAATCCGCATTTTGGATACAATTAAGGAATGTTGACTAGTCTCGAAATGTCGCGATTAAATCTGCGACGCCTTTTAACCAATCACAATGGTGGAAATTGAAACTATCCAATCGCTAGTGATGTAAATTTTTCGCGAGTGATGTAAATTTATGTCGCTTAGCTCGCCAAAAGTGTCTCAATACAGCGGAACGAGACATGTCAAAAACGTTTTCACTAGGCTCGATCTCAACGATTAAATCTGCGATGGATGTATTATTTCCGTTTATTATCCGATAAATCTGCGACTACGTCTTCTGCTGTTACGTCAGTATATCGTTTTTGGTAGCAGACGATTCCTTTAATTTATAGAAAGAATAACATAAATAATAGTGACAGAATTGGCAACTTCATAGACAAAATGGATTTAAGACGTAGGCTTCGTATGGTATTGCAAAATAAACTTGGCAGTACGAGAAGTCTGCGTCGGAATTGAGATCCATTAATTTTTTTATGAGACGGTTTCGAAACTCAAAATAGAAAGGGTGCGTCAATTCTCAATGATATTTTAGCAAAGGATCCTTTCAACGTGTTAGATTTTAGAAAGCGAGCTTTATAAACAACATGTTTAAAAAAAAAGTCAGAATTGCTAGCAGACGAATTGTACATTGAAATTTCTGAAAATTATTTTTATTAAATTACGAGAAACACATTTGATGGGAATGGTAGTGGTGTGGCTTTGGTTTTGAAAATCTGATATTTATCGCCACTCTACAACATGCTCTCTAAGGAGGAATGTCAGGCGAAAAAAACTTCCAGTATTTATAGTGGCTGGAGCAAAGATTGAAATAATTATGTATTCTTACTTAAAGGAGCATATATCGGGGAAGTTTTAGTTGTTTTAGTATTTTTAGTTCATTTCCACACTAGCGGATAAATATGCGATGCAACTCCTCTATGTTTGGCACGCAGAGTACAGTTGGGAACGAGACGCGTCGGAAAACTTGTTAGTGTTATTGGACGGAACTAAACCGTTGTTTACGTCTTGTCAATGGTTTTAAATTACCTTTTCTATAGTGGGAAAACTTGTCAACTTTTTGTTATTATTTTTCGTTTATAAATTACTTAAATTAACACAAAATATCTTAATATTTATCCCTGTGTATTAGGCTTACAACTAATAAAACGTTGTTAGTAATTGAACAGTTACGTTACACTGTATTCAACCTTAGAGCAAGCAGAACACTCTGCTCAGACGAATGTGCTTTATCATCTGCTAGTTCGTTTCTCTTGTTCTTTTTGCACGGGAAGACTAATTTCGTTACCATCATGCCACCAGCGTTAGACATAAGGCACTAAAATAAATGCTCTGACTACTAACATTAATCGAAATCTGGGGGCTCACTAGTTAATTTGAGCAGAGTGTTCTGCTTGCTCTAAGGTTGAATACAGTGTAACGTAACTGTTCAATTACTAACAACGTTTTATTAGTTGTAAGCCTAATAATAATAATAAGATATTTTGTGTTAATTTAAGTAATTTATATTTGAAAAATAAATAACAAAAGTTTGACAAGTTTTCCCTCTATAGAAAAGGTAATTTAAAACCATTGACAAGACGTAAACAACGGTTTAGTTTCGACCACTAACACATAACAAGTTTTCCGACGCATCTCGTTCCCAACTGTACTCTGCGTGCCAAACATAGAGGCGTTGCATCGCAGATTTATCCGCTCGTGTTGAAATGAACTAGAAATACTAGCAAACAAACTTAAACTTCCCCGAAATATGCTCATTTTAGCAAGAATACATAATTATTTCCATCTCTGCTCCAGCCACTATAAATACTGGAAGTTTTTTTCGCCTGACATTCCTCCTTAGAGAGCATGTTGTAGAGTGGCTATAAATATCAGATTTTCAAAACCGAAGCACACCACTACCATTTTCTTACAATTAGTCCCATCAAATTTGTTTCTCGTAATTTATTCAGAAATTTCAATGAACAATTCGTCTGCTAGGCATTCTGACTTTTTGCGGCGTGTTATTCATCGGCAATTTTTAATACAGAGATGTTATATAGAGGCATACTTATGAGTAATTATGTTACATATGCCCGTACTAACCGTGCAGTAACATTTTGCTTGTAATTCCAAAAGAACTAAAATAATCACATTTCAATTTTTATATCTCATGAAGTAAATAAAAATAAACCCGATGGAAAAATAAATTGAAGTATGAAAACCTCTAAAATCTAAAATTGCTTGGAGTGGGGGTACGGTAATATGGTTGTAACTTCCTTAAACCTTAATTCCCCAAGAAAATGTTTTAACAGAGAATGTATTATGTCGAAATAGGTCGATAGAGGCCAAAGATTAATTTCCCTAAATTTAGCTATTTCGGGGATCCGCGAATAACTTACTTCCAAGTTTCAAATTTCCAAATTTTTAAACCTTTTATTTTTTTTAAATTATAATTTGGTGTGTTAAGGATTTCAATACCTTTAAAATAAGTCATCGATAGCATTTTTATCTCTCTTAGAACTGAAGTTATAGCTATTAATTCTTTGGGTGCAACGGATTTTCTGAAAATCGCATAACAATTATTTTATCCTATAACTTCGAAATAAACTTTTTTCAGCACTTTTGCTGTACAAGGGTTAGTTTTACCCATAACTACACCTGCCCAGAAAATTTAATCAAATTCGGTGACTTGAGAGGTATGTGCCTGGTTGATTTGACTTGGAGTGCTCAGTTTTAAGCTTTCAAAATCGGGTTCGTTTTGCCCTTAACGTTTGACCTTGAACGACTTAGAAACACAAGATGATATTTCATATGTTATATAATAAACTCTGTACTTTCAGATGGTATCAACATTATTTTGTGTTTTAGTGTCCGACATTGCCAAAAACGTGACTATTGTTGTTTTCCCGATTTTGAGAAAAACGTTAAATTTGAACCCCTATAACAACAAAAGTATAGTTCCGCGGGTAATTCTGGTGCCTTTTTTGTATTCCCCGGCTTAATTTCATCCTATATAAGTCGATTAATGAATTAAAAAAAATTTCTTTCGATGTCTTAAAGACCGACGAAGTTGGTCTGTTTACTTGTAATGCGATATTTTATGGCACATTCGCCGATTTTTATATAATTAACGACACTATTTTCGAAACTCGTAATGATACCTAGTTATCTTTACCACCAGTAAAATCGTTATACAAAATTACACCTACGTGATATTAACCGATCATTAGATATCAATGCTCAAAAATGACAAAATTGTACTTGTCAAAAAACCTGA
Source organism: Leiobunum rupestre (assembly GCF_980474605.1). NCBI lineage: Eukaryota > Metazoa > Arthropoda > Arachnida > Opiliones > Sclerosomatidae > Leiobunum > Leiobunum rupestre. The sequence continues at coordinate 29,498,676 of NC_143392.1, read as the reverse complement.
CTACTTGCAAGGTTATTTAAAAAAATCGTAAATTCAAAAATACTTCGATTTCAGAGCTAAAAATTTGGCTTTCCTGCTCAAAAGGTCTATAATATAAGTATTTAAAGTTTACACGAAATCGAAAATGTTGCCGTGGGAACTTTTCTAGAAATCGGGTGATTTGACATGGATTTACCCAACTCAAATTTAATTAACTTTATCTACGTAAAATAGTATGGGAAAATCACGGATTGTATTTTATCGATTTTACCCAATTTGATCGATTTTACCTAATTGTTTTGCCAAAATTTTAATTTGTTAATTTTTTTAATAAAAATGGCTATATTAGGATCAACTCTAAAATCAGCCTGATTTTAAATTAAAATGCGACTGTAAAAATATAATTTTCATTGAAATCAAGCTTAAAGGAAAAGTCCAGGTTGGGTAAAACTTGGGTATATTTGAAAGATCATGTTTAAATAAACTCAAAAATATCAGTCGTAAAATTGTATCTTTTTTTAATGACGAGAAATTAATTTTTAAACGAGCCAAATTTACCGCCAAGCGATCTGCCATTTTTTGTTTCGGGGTGACGTTTTAGGACTTTAATCACGGGCTGGTCGCGCTATAACAGGCTTTAACAGCGCTCTGTTCCCCACGCGCGCTTGCTCCGCGTGCGGTCTGCGGAGGGAAGGCGAAAGAAAATGGCAGCTCGATGGTGGTAAATTTCGCTCGTTTAAAAATTAATTTATCGTCATTAAAAAAAGATACAATTTTACGACTAATATTTTTGAGTATATTTAAACATGATCTTTGAAATAGACCGAAGTTTTACCCAACCTGGACTTTTCCTTTAACAAAAAAAGTATGTAAACGGAAATCGACAAATGTCTTTTTTTCTAGATAGTCTGGCTTTATAAATAACGACATAGAAGCGAACAATTTCGGAGAAATTTTTGTTAATAGCAGCGGCGCGGCCTCGAGACTGTTGCCTCCAGGATTCAAATTCGGGGGAATGACCTATCACACCCAATGGCCAGACTTCTTTTGCTTGTGGCACTGGCTGAAAACTCTGAACCACTCCTTCTTCGAATATTCGATTCGTCTAATCGCGAATATTGTATTTCTTGTTCAAATAGTCGAATAACCGCGGGATTTTATTTTTAATTTCTAGGCCATCGAAGAAGAGTGCTATGAAATTTCCCAAATTATTTCTTCATTAAAAAAATCTACTTTGGTATAATGAGGCGTTTTGTGGCGATGCAAATGCCCTGATTGGTAAAATTTGTTGTATTCCTTTTTCAGAGGCTTGGCAATGTAAGCTATTAGTTCTTTTATTGGCTAGATTATTTTTTCTTGCTAAAATGGCAATTTTCAACAGGACAAAATATGTCAAATTATTTGGTATTTGAAATACTATTTCATATTTGATCAGCTAAATGGCACTGTTTCTTAAATCAAAACTATTCGTCGTTTAAAATATTCGTTTTGGTGTTTGACATGGTCAGAAAAGAAATATTTGATATTCGTTCGATCTCAAAAAATGGCATTTGCGCACCTCGATAGAATTTGAATTTGTAAGGAGAGTCTGCGTGATATTGCTGTTGCATTTCTTCGAATGTATCTGTTTCTAAAGGTTTACGGTTTATAACATCGATTTCTTTAAAACGTTGTCGTAATATATATATTATATATATATATATATATATATATATATATATATATATATATATATATATATATATATATATATATATATATATATATATATATATATATATATATATATATATATATATATATATATATATATATATATATATATATATATATATATATATATATATATATATATATATATATATATATATATATATATATATATATATATATATATATATATATATATATATATATATATATATATATATATATATATATATATATATATATATATATATATATATATATATATATATATATATATATATATATATATATATATATATATATATATATATATATATATATATATATATATATATATATATATATATATATATATATATATATATATATATATATATATATATATATATATATATATATATATATATATATATATATATATATAACACATTGGATAAAATGGCATAAATCGTGATGAAAGGACATAAGTAACATATAAATATGGAGACGGGATTGACGACGTCATCAGCTTTGTTGTAATTAGCACACTTGGCGTTCAAACAATTTCTATTAGCATAATTACGAATTTTTTATTTAATTCCTGACAATAACCAAAAAAAAAAGAATTCGATTACTCTTACTTTTTTTACCTCTCCGAGGTGACTATGTCCCCTAGGAGGGGTTTACAATCACCGTGTCTGTCAGTCTGTCTGTCTGTCTGTGGGTTTGCGAACGCCTACGCATTTTCGGGACGAAGTGTAATCACTGCGTACGCAGTTTCTTTAAATCACCGCGTTCGCAGTCTCTTGGAATTAGGGAAATGGTTTTTCCAAAAGAGCCCTCTTTTTGTCATTGCGTAGTATAATTTTCAATTGCGAATTGTGATTGTACGTGACGAATCTTTAACGTTTGGTTACGGAACACGTCTCAAGGTCCAAATGGTAGGGTTTCCATCTTATGTTCACGGTATACGACGTATTACCAGTTTGCGTTAGTATCGGCCGAGATTCGAACCCGAGTACTCCTGTATATATATATTTGTTTATTGCTTATTTCTGCTATTACAATTTGTATTACTGTGGGTATTTGGATTGACATTTTCTTGATTCCTAGTTTTTTGAATTAATTTGTTGCTTGGTTGAGTTAATCTATATTTTTCTTCCGTTTCTCGAAAGTGTTGATGATGTGAGGGATAATTAATGTCTACGGTTTTTTTTAATTTGCATTGAATTTTACCGGCTTCGTTGGGTGTTCGTGGTGAGCCCACGCAGATTCAATTCATGCTTTCACTTATAGTTTTTGTTTTCGCTTTAACTTTTGTTTTCCGTATATATTTGATTCTTTAAGAGCTTTAATACAATAGGTTGCTTTTTGTCTTTAAAATAGTTTTTCGCACGTATATATTTTACGTTTCTTGAGCGTTATAATAATTGTTAATTTTGTATGTTCTATTATTCATTTTTGTTGCCTAATTAAATTAATAACGTTTTAGGTCTAAAGTTGGTTTATTGCTCTATTGATATTGAAATTTGTTTAAGGCAATAACATTTATAATATTTATTATAATTGTAATAAAAATATTCTACCGGTCGGGATAAGACCGGGATCATGTTTTGAAGAGGACGTTCCGAATATGGCGGTGTATCGTTGAGTGCCGTGTCCAGTACTGTCGTGCAAAGCACAAAAGCATTAACGACCAAAACCAAAATATGGAGAAAACCCGCGAAATTCCAACTTTCTTGGCCTTAAGATACCCCAACTTACTTCTTTCAAGTTTCAATTCAATTTCCATTTATTAGAGTTTTTAAATAGACCATACCAAAAAGGAAGTTTATATAGTAGACGTGGATTTTTCAACTCAAATTATATTCTGGTACTAAACAATTTACAGGCCAAACGATATTTCAGAAATATCATTAAAACCATGTCTTAAAACGCGAAAAAATGCGTTTTGATTTGACTTTTAAAGAAAATAAACTCATTAATGCGTTTTTGGTTTGATAATAATGCAAAAACCTAAAATAATGCGTTTTGCAACAAGTCATTTCTCTAAGAACAAAAATTTAAAATTCGAAAATTAGTTCAAAATTGAATTTAACGTATAAAATAAGGAGAAATAAAACCAAAATCTGTAAATCGAAAATTTGGTCGTTAATGCTTTTGTGCTTTGCACGGCAGAGTAATTTATACGCCCAAGGGCAAACTCTTGCCAACTTGTTATCTATTAATTTTTAAGCGTGTTTACTTTTCCGCGATATGGATCATTTATGATGGAACCTTTCAATTGTTTGCGTCGTGTCCTGGAGCTTATGCGGTTTGATTGTAGCTACGTCGAAAGTTCGTAATTTATTTTACAGGTGTGTTAATAACTTAAATTGTGTGAATTTGCTGTATTACAGAGGTGGCTTTGGTTTGACGTTTGTTGATATACGAGCAGTCGTTTGTCTTCAATATTCAGTCAAGTGGCTTGTTTGTGCTTTATTAATGGTAAGGTGTGTTTCGCTTTTTGCTATTAAATTTTTTATTGGTGTGAGTGTTTGAATTGACTTTTGCTTGATTTCTAAGTATTTGTATTAAATTATTGCTTGATTGCGTTTTTATATTTTTCTATTGGTTATTTTTGCTCTGAAGCCTGATCGACTGGGTTATTATTATATATTTTTCTATTCGTTATTTTTGTTCTAAAGCCTGATCGACTGGGTTATTATTATATATATTATTGTATTATTTATTGTGGTCTTGGTAAAGTAATTTTGAACTTTTTAAATTACCAACTTAATCTAAAGAAGAATAAACTGTTGTCTTTGTGTTTTCGATTTTCCACCCTTTACGATGTAGTGGCAACGGGGATAAATTATCGTAAATTTATCGTGCGGGTCTTGGTGAAATATCCCTTACCAAATGTGAGTCTTACTTTAGTCGCCAATTAGTCTCAATGTAGGATCAAGGATTTTTAAATATTATGTAAGCGTAAAAAACTGAGACCAGAATTTTGGGTCCTAAATAAAATCTACTTTAGTCTCACTAAAAGAGTTTTATTATTATATATTTAAATTAAACTCATTATAGTCCCATTTGGGAAGACCCAATTCTGGAGACTTGAAAGAAGCTTAATTGAGAGTTAATTGTGGGTTACAATATTAGATTAAAATAAGAGTTATTTAAGACTTCACTTAAGTCCCATATGGGAAGATTCATTTTAAGGACTTGAAAGAGACTTAATTGAGAGTTGCTTAGAGGTTACAATATTAGATTAGAATAAGGGTAATTTAAACTTCACTTTAGTCTCATATTGGGAGACTCAATTTTGGGGACTTGAAAAAGGCTTAAATGAGAGTTAATTATGGGTTACAAAGCAACAAAATGAAAAATAGAAAATACAAAATTTTATATTATTAGAACGCTCACGAAACGAAAAATATACTATTTTATAGACAAAAACCAACCCAATGTATTATAATAGGTCTTAAACAATCAAATGTATATGGAAAACAAAAGTTAAAGCAAAAACCAAAACTATAAGTGAAAGCACTAATAAAAACTACGTGGGCTCATGAAGACAACAAAATAAATAAAAACAAATAAAAATCAATGCAAATAAAAAATCGTAGACATGAATTCTCCCCCCCATTATCAACACTTTCGAAAGACGAAATACAACAATAAAATAACCAATAGAAAAATATATAATAATAACCCAACCAAGTAACAAGTTAATTAAAATACTTAGGAATCAAGAAAATGTCAATCTAAATACCCACAGTAATAAACCTTGTATTAGCAGAAATATGCAATAACAAATATATAATAATACGAAAATCAAACAACAAGGTAATTCAAATACTTAGAAATCCAAAAGATGATAATACATATACCCACGGTAATGAAAATTGTAATAGAAAAAACCAAAAACACCTTACCGTTAACAATTCCCGGCTTATAACGCACACAAAAAACCCTTAACTGAATAGTGAAGGCTAAACAACAGCGCATATCTCAAAATAAATAAAACCAACGTAACCACATTAATGAAAATGTATCACACATTTAAAGCCTATAAGAAAACACTTAAGATAAATTACGAAGTTACGAGTAAAGTAAGCAAAACGAAAAAAGCACGTTGTATACCACTTGAAATTGTATTCATAAATGACCCTTAAAGGTTCAAAAGCCAAAAAAACTAACTAACGTCGTAAGTGGACCACCCACCGGTTCTACCTTTTAACCCTCTTATCTCTGCTGACTGCGCTAAAACAAGATTTGACCTTTACAATTTAATTCGTAAAAAATGTAAGACTTTAAAAACTATTAATATACTCTTCCGCTTCAGCTGAATTTATAATTTTCAATAAATCGTAACACGTATCGGTGGTTTTGTGGTAGAACACTCGCCTGTCATGCAGAAGGGCTCGAAACTCGCCCGATGTGGTCGCAAATTGATTAAAAGACGTATACCGTGAACATTTGGTGGAAATATGCCGTTTGGACGTTGAGACGTTTACCGTAACCCTCAGCACTCGGACCGTCCAAAAATTCATCACGCACAATCACAATTCGCAAAATAAAATTATACTACACCCAATGACAAAAAAAGGACTCATTGGGAAAAACCATTTCCCTAATTCCAAGAATCTGCGAACGCAGTGACTTCAAGAAACTGCGTACGAATGATTATACTTCGCATACAGACAGATTGTAAAGCCCTCCTAGGTGACATAGTCCCCTCGGAGAGGTAAAAATGAAACAAATTCTGTTGCTACTGTTTTAGGAATATCTTTCATAATCGATTTTAACTTATCGCTAAAACGTTAAATTTTCGTTGGAAACGACAATAATTCACTTTCGTGCGGGAGGGCTCGGGTTAGAATCCCGCCCGATAGTAACGAAAATTGAAAACCATTTATACTTCACCCAACGGCAAAAAGAGGGCTCTTTTGGAAAAAACTTTTCCCTAATTCCAAGAAACTGCGAACGCAGTGATTACACTTTGCCCCAAAAATGCGTACAGACAGACAAACAGACTGACCCACAGATCCACAGACAGACAGGCATACGTCACATACACGGTGATTGTCAAACCCCTCCTAGGGAACATAGTCCCCTCGGAGAGGTAATTATAACAATATTATAAATGAAATATTCGGTCCGTCTCTCAAAAAATCATCACGTACAATCACAATTCGCAAAATAAAATTACACTACACCCAATGACAAAAAGAGGGCTCTTATGGAAAAACCATTTCCCTAATTCCAAGAATCTGCGAACGCGATGATTTCGCGAAACTGCGTACGCAGGGATTACACTTGGCCTCGAAAATGCGTACGCGTTCGAAGCATAGACAGACAGACCCGCCGACAGACACGGTGATTGTAATACCCCTCCTAGGTAAAAATCGAAACTAATATTTCGGGTGCATTTATTATTAGAGTTGGGAATTCACCTTTCATCAGCCTCTGGAACTCTATGGGTACCACTATCCAAAGATTATCGGAGTTTCAAACAGAAGAGGTTTTTGTTTGGTCATGTGCTTTCAAATATTTTTATGCAAAGTGTTGTGTTAGTTCGCTTATTATTATTATGTTTATTATAGAACGTAAGTTTACCAAGTCATGCCTGACGTATAAACCCTGGTGGATTATCATCAATTGTTATTCTAAACGTTACTAATAGTATGGTATCTACAAACTTAATTCTTTCAAACTATTGTACGATTTATATAATTTACATTTAGAAAAAATTAATTAAGCGGAAGTATATATATATCAGAAATATTATCCCAGTAAGTGCCTTGGGAAAGTTTTGAACCCTCTAGAACGGTGATTCTCAAATGGGGCTCCGTGGAACCCCAGGGCTCCATACAAAATTCTAGGGGCTCCACGAGATTTTGAGCTGTGCTATGATAGAATTAGTTTTGGCCCAAAAAAATGAAATACCGAACATATTCTTAAACTTTTTTTCAAGCGAGGGTTCCACGATAAATTTGAAACTGAAATGGTGTTTGACGAGGTGACAAAAGTTGAGAACCACTGGTCTAGAATACCGAATTTAGATTTAAAGTTAATTTGCATCGAGGGTTTTTAATGAAGTAATTACTACACGTCATACATTGCTTATAATCTGAATTCATTAATAAAAATGTATTTGCACTACATTTATTTAGCCTTTGTCCCATTGGGTCGATGCCCATTCGTTCGATTCTCATTCAACCGAATCCCATTCGACCGACTGTCCCATTCGACCGACATTTTGTTTGCTCACAAGTGAAAGCATGAAACCTAACCTTACCTTACCTTACCAAACCTAACCTAACCTAACCTAACCTAATCTAACCTAACCTAACCTAACCTAACGAAATAAACAGATTTCAATTTTATATTAATTTTTCGAATAAATGGGATTCGACCCAATGGGATTGCATAATTAGAATTCGATCAATTGGGAAAGTATATTTTTTGATTCGATCCATTTGGAATTCGACCCAATAGGATTCTATCCAACGGGAATATACCTTTATTTATACATGGTGAAAACGTCACTGGCGGGTGCTTTTATAGCGTTGGAAGCAATTGGAATAAAATGGTTTTTGCTTATGATTCTGATCTATTCGTTTATTTTTACAAGATTTAACTCTAAACTAACCTATTCCACGATGGTACATAATGATATATAGTTTTTTTATGCTACTAAATAAGTAAATATTGCATTTTTCTTTTTTTAATCCTAATTTGGATACTTTATTATTATAATCATATAGTTGTTTGATGTTTCGTTTACACGAACAAGAACAATATCCCCGCATTTGTATAGCTTTACCGCTTTTCCAGATGGAATTTGTTAAACCCATTGTGTAACGGTCTTTTCATTTTTGATACCTCCTGAGATATTATACAAATATTCTTGACTAAACACTAAACAGTAAACACTGTATTAATTTTTTAAGGTTTTTAAAAAACTACGGCACATTCTTTACATTGTGAGATTATGAGCTACAAAATTGTATTCGTGTCTATAAATTTGAGGAGCTAAAATTCGTGTGTCTATTTCCCTCGACATACACGTTAAACGTGACATATTCGTGTTTTTTTGAGATTGTGTGCTAGTGTGCGTGTGAGTACATTACCTGAGTAGTTTTTGAACTCGCAGACACAAGACTACTAGCTTAAAGGAAAAGTTCAGGTTGGGTAAGATTTGGATTTATTTGAAAGATCATGTTTAAATAAACTCAAAAATATCAGTCGTAAAATTTCATCTTTTTTTATGACGAGAAATTAATTTTTAAACGAGCCAAATTTACCCACCAAGCGATCTGCCATTTTGTTTCGCGGTGACGTTTTAGGGCTTTAACCACGCGCTGTTCGCGCTATAACAGCGCTTGGTTCCCTGCGCGCGCTTGCTCCTCGTGTGGTCTGCGGAGGGAAGGCGAAAGAAAATGGCAGCTCACTTGGCGGGTAAATTTCGCTCTTTTAAAAATTAATTTATCGTCATTAAAAAAAGATACAATTTTTGACTGATACTTAAACACGATATTTCAAATAGACCCTATGTTTTACCCAACCTGGACTTTTCCTTTAAACCAGTACATTCGATCTGTAGATTGGAAATTGGCGTGAGCACTTTACGCTTTATAGTTCAAATTTATATACCCATCGACGAATTTCAAAAATTTAACCTTTCAAGTTATTTCTGGTTAAATTGAAGTAAATAATTATTAAATGAAAAGAGATCAGATAATATCCACGCCTGCCCGTAAAACTTTGGACAACCTTGGTTAATTGGGGAAAGATAGCGAGCGAGCAGCAGCTGCAGCCAAAGTGAAAGTAGCGAAAGACAACGAGGGGAGTAGCAACGGTAGCCAGATAGAGAGTGATCAGATAATTTCAGCATCCGCCTGTTTGGGATTGCAGGGCAAGGCAACAAGGAGGTAGCAGCTAAAGCCAGAGAGATAGAGAGCAAGATTAACTATTCATAACACGTTCTTTTTCTTTCTTTCGCTCGTCATTTCTATTTCCGTTTCCGGCCTTATAATCCGAGGGCTTATGACCTTTTTTGGTCAGGTTATTTCAATTTGTTGGTCGTGCATTACTGCATTTTAGAGTGAACCGTTTTTTTACTCAGTTCTTTTCCAAGCATAATAAATTACAACTTTCCCCCTGAAGAAATAATTGTGATCAATCAGGTATCAGATTATCCGCTTTTTTGTTATAAGAACAGTTGATGCAAACCAGTCAAAATGAAAACCAGATAATTTAAACCCGAAACTAATCTGATTTCAGTGGCGTAACTACGTGGGGCAAATGGGTCAATTTGCCCCAAAGGGGCGCCACTTTCAGGGGCGTCATTTCTTAAGAACTTTTCTAAATATATTTTTGTTCTCTGAAAACAAATAGATAAAATTAAAATTCAGAGTCGTTCAAAATTAAGTCGACTTACGAAAGGTTAGGTAAGTTTTTGAACAAGAACAAAATAGCTAATAATACATTTTCCTTAGGTCCTTTAGACGCATATGGCGTTTCAACTCAATGTACACCTAGTACACTTTAAAAACACTGTCGAAGGACGGACGTATCGCGTTTTGATAGCGTTGGGAATTTAATCAATAAATAACATAAAATGTTCGGTAAAACAGAACAAACGACGTTAGAAGTAAGGGATGAAATTCCAGACTCCGGTATATTTGAAGCTCTTTTTTGTTGCTGAATTAGTCACAACTGTCGAAAGATATTTTTTATTATTATTGATTTTCGCCAAAATAGTATCTTACTCTTATAAAGTATTTTATCAAGAATTCAGACGATAATTTCAGGTAGGACTACTAGGATATTAATTTTCACTTCAGTTACCGTTACTTTATATTAAAGTTCGTAACAAAACTAACAATCAACTTAAGTCAAATTGGATTATCGGAGAAATAGATTTAAAAGTAAGTTTATATTTGATATTTTTTTGCATGATTACCAATTTTTACCTCGCCGAGGGGACAAAGTCGTGACGGTTTCAACTCAGTTTCATTGGTAATTATGTTATTGTATTGTTTATGCGTAATGTGTTATGGCGGTTGTGGGTATTCAGTGTGCTGTGTTTGCATTTTGTATGTATGGGCGTTTTCTCTCTAACTTCTTCTTATTGACTTTTGGGACGGACCGAGTGCTGAGGGTTACGATAAAAGTCTCAACGTCCAAATGGCAGGGTTTCCACCAAATGTTTACGGTATTCGTCTTAGTATCAATTTGCGATCGCATCAGGCGGGATTTGAACCCGAGACCTCCAGCTTGACAGGCGGACGTTCTACCACAGAACCACCGACACTTGTTACGCCTTATTTAAAATTAGACCTTCAGCTTTATCGGAAGCGTGTTTATTAGAGTACGAAATTTTGGTTTAATTGAAATAGAATTGAAATTGAAATTATTGCATCGAAGAAATTCTAATTTAGCGTTTCTCTATTGATTAAAAACAAATGCGCCACCCAGGTTTCGAACCCAGACCATTCGGCTTGGCAGTCGAGCGCTCTACCACAGAACCACCGATAGCTCCTTAGGTTCACTGAAATTAAGACACGCATCGTAAGCATAATAGGTAATAAAGTCTTTTTTTATTAATGAATTTATGAAGGCCTAATCTGGTTTTTTTTAAGGTTAAATCTTGTTTTAGCGCAGTCAGCCGAGATAAGAGGGTTAAAGGGTAGACCCTGTGGGTGGTCCACTTTGTTAGTTTTTTTGTTATTTATTTACGGGTATTATTAACGACCTATATATAGTTGTGTTAATTCAAAGGAGATAATTTAACGTTAATTGCTTTAAGAGCTGGCGGTTAGTCAAGTGGCTCTCTGTGCTTTGTTGATGGTAAGGTTTTTGCTTCTTGTAAATATATTTGGTGTGGATATTTGGATATCTACGATTTCTAACGCAGTCAATGATTTCCTGGGTGTGCGAGTCATTATATGATATTGGAAATTGGACGGCATTGGTCTTTTTCATGCGGTATGTGTCACAACGTCAACTGGAAGTTGAAATAAAATGAGCGTTAAAGATGCGGCAAGTATTTCGTAAGCGAGAAAAATACAAATACCATCTGTAGATATTTCTTTCATTAAAATTTGCTTAGTATTATATTCAACTGATAAACATGTACTGTAAAAAGGGTTAAATTCAATTGTGCATGGTTTTAGTAAGTCTAACTCGCTGTTGTAACTACTTAATTTATAATATTCTGAATAAATTAAACTCGATTGTTTCGTCTCAATTATGTAAATTAAAATTAAAATTTTATACCGGGCAGGGTTTGAACCGAGAAAACGTTTTTCGTAAATAACTCTGAATTGCGGAGATATCTTTGGGGGTCGTGTCGAGAAATTAATACCACTAGGGACCATTCTTCCGAGGAGAGGTATATTTTGGCTTGCCAACTTGTTATTCCATACTCGCACGTCGCTCGGCAAGGGGCTCCGTCTTCTTTTCCGTTTCTAGTCGAGGGCACCCAAAGGAGCCAGTTCGGGTTGGATTTTAGTTTAGAAAGTTTAACATTTAGAAAAAAATTACTACTATTCCAGTATGCCGCCCAAGAAACTGAGTGGGGCGCAGCGTCGGAAGCTTGCTGAAGAGAGCACTATAGCAACAGAACGTTTGCTCGCTAAAATTCCAAAAATGAGTATGTGGTCCCAGCCTTCAGCTTCACCCATTAGTGCCGATTCCATCGCTCAAGAGTTAAATTTTAATGAACCTGTAGCGCGTGTGAGGGCTATTGCGGACGATGAAACAATTGACCTAAACACAGAGTTGGTCATCGAAGCAGTGGATAGAGAGCCTCCACAGATTGATGATGACAGTAGCGCTTGCGCAGCAGCCTCTGGTATTGCCGACCCAAAAGTTGATGTAGGGATAGGAATTGCTCTTGATGATCATGAATTATACAATCTAAACGCCGGGTTGATCAGTGAAGTAGTTGAGCAAGAGGCTAATCAGAGTACTGATGGTGCCCAAACACCACAAGCTTCAAGTATTACGTCTCTACCTTTAAATACTGATATGGGTAATTTTGGATCTCGAGATCTCTCCAACTTAGAAATGCGATTTATTGTAGACCACGGTGCTTTCCAACCTCCTGGACCTTATCTCAAAACCAACCACCGATCATTTGACAGCAGTTTTTACAAGTGTGTTACAGTTTCAGGGTTTACCGTATCCCGATATTGGTTGTCGTACAGTCACATTTTAAACAAATGCTATTGCACATCATGCTGGCTATTTGGAAATGTAGTGCCAGCGTCTATATTCAAGATTGGAACATCCGATTGGAAGCACCTCTCTCGTAACATCTCTATCCATGAAAAGTGCCCTGGTCATGCCAATGCATGCATGATTTTTCAGCGCTGGAGAGAAAACAAAACGATCGAGAAACTGATCGATAATGAAATTGTTGCACACGAGAAATACTGGCGCAAGGTTTTAAAACGCATAATAGATGTCATTATAACATTGTCCGCGTGCGATCTACCCTTAAGAGGCCACAGGGAAGACATCTTTAGTGACAGCATGTGGTCAGGTGGAAACTTTTTGGCTATTGTTCAGCTTTTAGCCAAGTATGACCCTCTTTTGTGCGAGCTTCTACAAAAACCAAAAGGTACGACAAAATACTTAAGTCCAATCATTCAAAATGAATTAATTGAAACCGTTGGAAATTGTGCGCTCCAAAGCATTAAAGGTGATTTGGCAAAGGCTCCCTTCTTCTCAATTATAGTTGACACAACACAAGATATATCAAAGAAAGATCAACTTTCAAAACTGTTTCGTTTTGTTAAAATTATATATGACACATCTACGGGGAAGCCAGTGTCACTATCTGTGTTAGAATCGTTTTGTGGCTTCACAGTTGTCCATAGTCAAACGTCGGAATCACTTGCAAAGGAAATTATTACTGATGTTGAGTCTCTCACAACGATTACGAAATTACGCGGTCAGGGGTACGACGGAGCGGCAAATATGAGTGGTAGGTACAGCGGCGTGCAGAAGCGAATCAATGATGTACAACCTGCCGCTAGGTATGTGCACTGCGCTGCACACAACGTTAATTTAGTGGTGAATGACGCTGTGAATGACATAACAGAGATAAAAAAACTTTTTTGACCGTGTTCAAGACGCTTTTTCGAAACAAAAGGCCCGACGAACAGCCTACTTGTGAAGTTGTGATGACCCAATTACCCTTTCTTTGAAAAGTTTTCAATAAATCAATATTTTAAAATTCTTTGACCTACTTTTTATTCTGAACATTTAATTATTTTTCTTAAAAGAATTTTCACATAGCTGGCCTATCTATTAATAACCGCCAGCCAGCGGCGGCAGAGCGGACCGAGGGGGGGCACCTTCTGTCAAGTTGTCCCATGGCGCTCACCGAAAGTTACGCCACTGATATTGTTTAAACATATATTATGATTTAAAACGAACAAATCTTCGATGATAAAAGGTAAATAATATAGTTGGCTTTCATTTCAACCTAAGTTTTGTCACTTTACGGTATTTGGTAATTCTAAATCGATTTAAATAAAAGTTAGGTTAAAATTTTGGGCCTTGGGTATTATCACTGGCATAATTTAGAAGCCCGACTTTTCGGAATTTCGCTTGGAATTCAGTAACAGCTTCATGGCTTATAGTCAATGTAAAAGCACCGTGATATCGAATACAGGATACGTATTATCTTTGGTTGAACTAAACTATCAGTATTTTTGAATGTTTAATTTTTTCACGGCTGTTAAGTTTGACAACTAATAATTTTCGAGCTTTAAAATTTGAAATGCCAAGGAGGCAAAACGACGGGCTGAGTATTTGCGCAGCAAAGGTAATAAGTTTTATGTGGTTGAACTAATATAACAATATTTTTTGAGTTTTAAATTATTTTTCTATGCAGGCCTTAGTTGGGCACTTTTATTAGAGACATTACAAACATTTAATTTTTAATTTTAGAAAGCACTAATATTTTAACAAATTATAAAATTGGGATGTAATTCTTGTAAAGCACTACGTCTCATAAAAAAAAAACAGTTTAGAGTTCGTTAAATGTGCAGCCTTAAAGGGACATATATTATTTTTATTGTTGATTAATATGTCAAATTCATTTAAAGTATTAAAAAATATTCCTGTGAACAACAGAATGACGTCATTCCGCCTTTCAAATCACAGTCCACTGTTCCTCCAATTTTTAACACAAAATCTTTGATCCAATTTTGCCCACAAAGGTATCCATATTTATATTTATTTTCTTCCCTACACATTTAAAATAAAAATTTTAAAATTTATTATTATTTATTATTTATTTATTGCAATAATCTGCAACAAAAATAAAATATATATGTGACCGTGGATATATTTTGGTTGCGATACCGGCGTTGCAGGTTGCTGTGAATAGTTCAAACAAACTTAACACATTAGAAGGATTGTGTGTATTCTGACCGTCGTACGTCTTGTTTTAATGTTGAAGCGGGTGTTATTACAAAAGACGGTGGTTGTGGTACTTCAAATTAAATTTTGAAGTTGGAAAATACTAATTTTTTTACAAGCCCTTTCAAGCTCTTACTTCATATTATTGGCAGACAATAAATTTAACCTAACCCTAATTTAATAATATTTAACATAGATCACTTTTATTTAGCGGACTGTATTTCCGGCGGGGGCCAAAAAATCCCCACCTTTGGTAATGGTCAAAGTTAACAGTGAATTCCAATTTATTTTAAAATTTCGACGATTCAGACTATTAGCGCTATCAGGTATTTGAAAATTACCTCCAATGGCGTTACCCCGACGAAAGGATCTTATCCCTTGTATATTAAAAAATAAATAACACCCACGGCGAAATATAAGAAATATGTGAAGACTGCATACTTTTAACGTAACACAAATCGTGGTACTTCAGAGAGATAAGCTTTACAACAAAACACTCACCTATAAAATTTAATTAAAAAAACACAACCATCCACTCATTATTATTGTTTTATATCAAGCAAGTGACAGCTCCAAAGAAAACCCTTTGGATGCTTTTCCGCATTACAACAAAAAGATCCAATAAAGCATATAGCTCCCTATCGAGAATCTCCAGCGATTTCTCAGTTTAGCCGGCGAAAAAAAATAATCTACTTGAATAGAAACAATTTCAAACAAATATCTAGTTGCGCACACTATCCTTGAAACACTCAAAGACATTCGTTGAGATTTCTTTTGTGAGGTCACATTAGGTCGTTTCTTTTCGCTAATTGTTCCGGGATTTCGGAGTAGGGTAAGAAGAGTAAGGCTATGACGTCCCTTTAATCCGATTCTGTGGTGGCGAATAGTTTGAGTCGGAGTAAAAACGTTTTTCCAAAATGGCCGCCTGAGGCCTTTTAAACAGAAACATTCTGGCTAACAGACGACAAAATCCGATTTAGTCTCGTTACAGCCAAGGTTGGTAAAATTTGGACTAGAAAAGGTTGCCTCGAAAAGGGGGCTTTGATTTACCCGTCGTCAGATTCTAGGTCTGTTACTCAGCCTTCTACTGTAGTACATGACGTCACTGGTTCGGAAAATGCTAGGCTTCTCAAAGTTACAAGTGACGTCACCTGGTTCGGCCAATAGCATTTATTTTCGTACATGAGACCCCCTTGCTTTACAGCTTCTTTTCAGAAGGAGTAAAAAGAGTAGCCCTCATACTCCGGAACAAGCGAATTGTTTGTGGGCCGGAGTAATTATCATCCCCGGAACAGGCGAATAAAACGTTTTAGGCTAAAAAGAGTACACAGGCGAAAAGAAACCACCAAGTATTAGAGAGGTTTTAACGACAACGTCGAGAGTCACGTGATCATTCTCCACCGGGTTTATTTTTGCGTTTATCGAATTTGTACGATAATAGAGCCCTCGGTACAGTGGCGGACTGGGTCTAATATTTTGGGCTGCCAGAAGACAAAGGGCCCCAGCTTTAACAACTATAACGCTATCATGTTTGAGGGGCCCACTTCATGAACGGTCCGTGGCGCCCACCTGCCATCGGGCAGGTTCACTCTATGGCCAGTCCGCCACTGCCTCGGTACGATATACAATCCGCAGGCTGGATCGTACGGCAAAAATACGATCCGTGTAAAAATTGATTTCTTTAGAGCGGAAACCTTTAGATATCTTTAATTATGGCGGTAACCACAGATTATCTATAGCAAAGGTTATCTCCCAGATTCCCACTTCCAAACACGCTCTTGCGGTTTGGTGGGGGAGTGATAATTGTCGTCACAAATCGGAAATATTTGCAAAATATTTTCTCAAGTGTTTTTCGTACGTAAAGTTGTGCTAAAGTATACAACGTAAAATGTTTTGTTTATTATCTTTAAATATATTTTGGGCTTTAGTGAACTGTTTTCAGTTATACGATCCTTCTTAATCTAGTTCGATGATTTCGATCCAAATCGAAACTCTGTACGATAATCCGGCACTTGGAATCTGGAAATCCTGAATTGGAACCTTTTATATCTGGAAGACGAGCTAATGTGTATAATAAATATAGCGTGCTGCGTTTAAATCGAGGTTTAAATAAAAATAGTGAATAATACAATTTTCCTGCTCATCAAATCGAGAGATAATTATAATAATAATTATGGCAAGTTGTTCCTTTTCTAGAAACGTGCGTTTAAGCAATCGTAAATACTTTTTTAAATTG
The DNA here is from genome assembly GCF_980474605.1 of Leiobunum rupestre. Classification (NCBI taxonomy): domain Eukaryota; kingdom Metazoa; phylum Arthropoda; class Arachnida; order Opiliones; family Sclerosomatidae; genus Leiobunum; species Leiobunum rupestre. The sequence continues at coordinate 29,481,341 of NC_143392.1, read as the reverse complement.
AAATGTTCCTAAGTCTCGTATATTATAATTATAGGCGAAATCGGACTACGATTCTACAAAGACAGATTTTCTGTAAAGCAAGGTACACGAAAACAAATGTTTGTCTTTAGACAATTCTCACGGCCATACTTAAGGCGCGTTTTAGTATTGGTTTAACACTTTTTTATTTTCGTCATGCAATCGGGTTTAACATATATTTGAAAAATGTGTTAAAATCCTATTGTAACTAAATGTTTTCTTTAGCAGTCATAGTGAAAGAACGCTTAACTGATTTAACATAAATTAAACTCACGAACGTCTAGATACTCCCGACGTTGTCTTTTAGAGCATCCTGCTTAACCTCGAATATTAGTATACGAACTCTATCGGTAAACGGTTCTTGCCTCGGTTCTTGCTGACATTAATAAAAAAGACGGAAAATAAACCGATTCTGGCGAACAATTTATATTACTTTTGGCTAACGTAGGATTCGCGATTATAGCTATATACTTGTAGACTACACTTAAACAAAGGATATGTAATAAAAATTGGTTTGTGTTTTTGCTCACGAAACGGCAGGCCACGAGAAATACGAACCAGGCCCGCAAAATTTCGCTGACCGATTAATAACTAACTCAGTGTGTGCCAAATAAAGTTGTCTATTACTGCTGCATCACTTCTTGTAAATTCAAGGGTAATTTAACAATAAAAATATTAATACTTTTCAGTAAAGCCTAATTCTTACACAACATCGCCAAGGAAATTGCATATACTAAAATCACGTATGGTGTATCTTTAGCCGCCTATGTAAATTACATAATACTTATATCGTTATATCAGTCGATAGGACATTGCACGAGCTCGTTAGGGCGATTAGGGGGCCTATAAAGCCTAAACCAGCCGCAGTCCTACTATTTAGACATTTAAATTTATTACCAAACTATCTCCAAAGGTTGTTGTAGACTGGTAACGATACATTGAGCCCACGTGAAAATTGTACATAAATTTATAAACAATATTGAGCACTCGCTGTCGGTATATACGTTTGGGCACTTGAGGGCCCACAAACTGGACACTGGCTGTCTCTCGCACTGATAGGGGTAAAAAGGAAAATAATTGATCAATCGATAGGGGCTATCGAGTCCTCGCGGTCGCTACATCAATTTTGACTTTTAGTCAAATCATAAATTAATCGAAATTTTATCACATCATAGGACGGATTGTACATCTGGTTTCTTTCTGAGTTCAGTGAAAATTCACAGACAACTTAAAAAGTACCAATGGCCTTATTCCGTAACTTGTATTTCCATATTTTTTAATACTACAGAATATGGTACCAAAAAGCGAATTTTTGTCACTTTTCGTTTTTTTTTAGTAGAAGCCGGAGTTGGACTTTTTTCTCCAAGAGTTTTGCGTCTGTGACTTTCCCAGATATTCCGCGTTTTCCGGGTAGAGTAGGGGCTCCAGCTAAAACTTTCCATAAGGATTTATCTTTTCCCCCCATCCCCGCCAGTGCCCGGATTTCCCGCCCTCAGAAACCTCGCACTCAATATCTCAGTCTCTCCTCTGACAATCCCAAATCCTCGCCGGCCCGCGCTCTCTCCCTTCCAGGAGCGTCCTTGCAGTCCCCCTTCTGGCCCCCCTTTTTCTCCATCTCTATGAGCCGCATCGGAGCATCGTTTCACACAGAAAATTCCAGCAAAGTGAGCGGACGCTATCGGCTCTACGGGACACTCAAATTGCTGTCATCCTTTCGAAACGGTGACGAAATTCTTCTTAGAAAGTAATAAAATAAACCTCTCAGCAGGTCAAGTAGAAAATCTTCGCAAAAATTTTAATTTAAAACTTCGCAATTTTTAGAGATCCTCGGATTTCAGAAAATATTTAAATTATCAACTTTATTTAGAAAATATTTAGTAATGGGTAGATCATCGAATACGACCTTACCACCGGAAGCCGAGATTGAAATTTACCAAGTGCCATTGACGCTAGCCGTGTTTTTGTCCTTTTGCTACGGCGTGGTGTCCTTGGTAGCTATCGCGGGCAACGTTCTGGTTTTGTGGATAATCGGAACTAGTCGTCGTATGCAGACGGTGACCAATTTCTTCATCGCCAATTTAGCAGTGGCCGACGTCATCATCGGAATTTTCTCGATTCCGTTTCAGTTCCAAGCGGCTTTGTTGCAGTACTGGGGCTTACCCCACTTTATGTGCCCCTTATGCCCCTTCGTTCAAGTAAGTAATACTTCAAAGTTTAATTTGGCATAATTTTAAACCGTTTTCTATTTACTTACGGGGGTCTGAGCAATTTGAAACATTTAATTTTGGAGTTACTTTGAGGCCGTTCACAAATTACGTAACGCAAATAAACGACCTATAACAAAAAGTAACAATACCCGCCGAAGGTCGATTCTATGCTTCGGCACACTAGGCGCGCGCCTGGGGCCCCCAAATTTTAGGCTTTCACATTTTTCGCACCCGTAAACGGGCTAAAAATTGTGACATTACAATATTGAGAAATAGATCCACTGAATGTTAATTATTTTACTCGTTTTGTGTATAATCAGAATATGTGTATACCTGTAGCTCAATTTACAATTTTGCGTCGGAGTTTTATTTATCTTGGACCTAAATGGTTTAATACATTGCCGTTAGAATTAAAATCTGAAAAATGTATACAGTCATTTAAAAACCAATTGAAATTATTTCTAAAATCTAACATGGGGGTTATTTAGTGTGCTGCCGAAATTTCTTAATCTATAAGTTTATTACCTCCCCCTAAATACAAGCTCTGCTTAGGTAGAGTGTTGTGCTCGGTTTATATTTTGTATAATTTTGTAAACGATTTTCTTATTTTGCACAATAAACAATATTAATAATAATAATAATTTAGTGTTTGACCTCTGTCTCCATCATTTGTAATAGCATCATTAACCTTTATTTTGATTAAAAATTCTGACCATGGCCAGAATGTTTTTATTTATTTATACTTATGGACAATGACTATGTTGAAACGTTCGGTGGGCATCATGGCCGAATTATCATCTAATCAGCTAAGAAACCACGCAAGTCAGCTAGTGACTTGTGAAGACAATTGCCGGGTTACAATGCATAGGAGGGGGGGGGGGGGGAGGATAAATGGTTCAATCACGTTGGTGGACGTCACTATTAAGCCAGGTTCACACTTACCCCTGAAATCGCGTCGTTTTAGATAACTAGTTTTCGAAACCAGCGTGAGAAATCGCTTCGTATGAGTTCGGGAAGCAACTCGTCCAAGTCGGTTCGAGTCGCTTTCACAACGGTCGACAAGGCGGGCAAGTAAAATTGCTAGTATTTTCAAAAATAATGTCAAATAATATTACTGTATGTATAGTAAACATGATTAATAATTTTTTCATCGGGTAGTCGAGTCGGGTAATATTTTGATCGAGTATTTGATTATTTTCAAATTTTCCTTGTTCGAGTAGTCAAGTAGTCAGAAAAACCCGTTCGGGTACTCGAGTACTCGAGTAGTACTTATATACGAATCTAGGCAGCCAATCACTCAAGGTCATTGAAAGGGATGTTGGTTTTTCTACCCGGGCGACTGGGTATGACAAAGAGATTATTGTCGATTACCCGACGAGTGATCGATTACCCGAATAATTTCGACGGAAAAAAACAATTCGGCGAGTTTTACAGGTGGCTTATTCGAGTACCCGATTAAGGCAAGTTTCTGATACTCGATAATCGACGAGTATTTAAAATTTTATTATTCGAGTTCGAGTTCGAGTATCTGGCACAGCCTTATTAACTAATTGATTTGGGATACATTTTAGTATTTTGAAAATTCTGGTCATAATTTGAAACGACGTTAAGCCTAGGCTATGATCGATTTCGACGTGTGAACCCACAACTATCGTTGGCGGTCAAAACTGGCATTCAAACAGTCCTAAACTGGGTTTTATGCTCTAGTGATGTGACCGTGGCTTTAGAGATACCTGTCCGATTTAATTTTTTTAGGGCGAAGTAGGTTACTCTTTGAGCATGAGGGGATTGGGAGCCAAGCAAAAATTGGTCTCAACAAATTCATTCTCCCTAAGTAGAAATAAATGCACTCTTAACCATGATTAAAAATACAGAAAATATTAAGATAAAAATGAAAACTAATTATAGTATAAGTGCAAAACTCTAAACAGTTTGCTAATTAATAATAAAAATATAAAGGCTTTCACTTCTTTTATCTTAGACATTTATTTATTCTGGTTTTGGAATTTTTTATTTGCTAAATTCCTTTTACTAATTTTCTAAATTATATTAAAACGTAAAGGTTTCAGTAAATGTTTTACCTGGAAGTAATTTTTATGTATATCATCATTAACACTTAATACGATTAAATTACGTTTAATATTGTTGATCTTTGAAAGTATATTAACCTCTTTCTTAAGTGCGAAGCTTTAGCTTATGAAATTTTTGTTGAAAACCGCGTTAAGTGTTTCTTTATAATTCATCTTGAAACATTTTCTTTATAATTGTGGTCAGTAAATAAAATGGTACAATGGTTAAAATATTTTAAATGCGCTCCCTTCCGAGACTTTGGCGAACATTAGCTATAGCGTTCTCCGGGTCCGGTAACCATGTTGACTCGGCACTCGCACAAAGAAGATTGAGCCAGCAGCGCATTCGCAAGTATTATCCTAGATGTACATAAGTTAGTTTTTACGTCGTCCACCGAGTGGCTCTGCGGGTAAGGTGCTTATAGGGTGTTCTTATTCAAATCAAATAATGACGTATAGGTTGAACTTGTAGGAGTGTGTACTGAACAGAATAAAGCTAAATCTACAAGTTCTTCCGTTCATGCTTTCGAGGGAACTAAATATTTGGCAGTTTGAAGGGATAGCCTACATCACGTTACCGAAGACCCCATCAATTGTAGGGATTACTTCGGCAAGAAACCATTACGAAGCGCCGAATATGTCAAAAGCTATTCGCAACCAAAATTTTCGACAGGTGGCGCGACCATTACGGCAAAAACAGTGAAAAAATAGGGGAAACGACACGCGTTAAATTTTAATACAGAAAAAGATGCTCTAGACATGATCCCGTAAATATGTACTACTAAATCTATTAATTTATTAGTTTTTAATGCTTAAAGTTGTTTTTTTCTTCCCAAACTGTGGTTAAATTCTGTTCGGTTACACCAAGAATTTATCTATTTATATATAATCCATTCTGCGTTATGAAATTACAGTTATTTATCTATATTCTGCAAAATTTTGCTATTTGTTAAGTAATAATAAATTAAAGAGCGTGTCAATTATCCTCCTCTAGGCCGAAGTTATACTTGTAAGTTACTTTTTTCAGCACAAAATTTAAAGGCTTGACAAGCCTATTGATTTTCCTACACCTGGTCATCTTCATTTAAACGTCCATTTGTTAATATCGTTATCTCAACACTCGTATAACTCTAATCAGGGTTGACTGTTAAGCCACACTGGTTTAAATCGTTGTTTTTTTTTGATAATTTCGTTTTTTTAATTAACTAAAAATTATTCCAAAATGTTTGTACCTTTTCTTACCGAAATGATTACATTTCTAAAACATTTGCGAAGTGACCACATTTCCTATATTTTCAATACCTTCCTATAAATACCTTAGGTTTTCTCATGTAGTATATAACCCGAAAGCATTCCGTCTTCGTGTACCCTTCTTCATCCTATATTGCACTTTATTTTATCTACTGTTTTTCGATAATAATCCTTATTTTTGCTTATGGTTTTTCCATATATTTTCCATTAATTCTGGGCATATGACATATAAATTTTTAGTTGATTGATAATATGTATGCACGGTTAAACAAAAGCGAAAAATAGATTAACAGTTAAGTAAAACATTGTTTAAAAAAAGCTGATTTAAACCAAAAAAACCTGGTTTAAACTAAAAAAAAACCGGTTTTTTGAGTTATTATTAAATAAACTGTGTTTATTTTCCAACCCTGACTCTAAAAAAACTAAAGAAGTAACGAAATAAGGGAATTGTTAAGCCTTTGAGATTTTTCTTTCAAGGCGCGAAAAACTTCTTCGGAAATTCAGCTGATAACCGCTTTGACTACCTGTCTTCGGTTCGTTTTCCCCCTCAAACTTAGTTCAAATAGATTCCGCTTGGTGGCGCTACCGAGACTGTTGGTTGCGAACAGGAGGAAGCGGACAATATCGGAATTTGGAACACTTGGGGAGGAAGGATGGACATAAAAATAAGAAAGGGGATACATACGTTATTTTTTATTTTAAATTTGGCCTTAAGCCCCATTTTCATGCTCGCTGGTAGCGGGTAAAAATCGACAAAATCCGCTTCCGCTACACACTTTTCACTTTCCGCGTCGATCTGTTTCAAACAGAGATTTTAGCTTTATTTTCACGCTTGCGAGTGGCGGAAGCGAATTTTGATGATTTTTATCCGCTACCAGCGAGCATGAAAATGAGCCTTAAGTCAACCTTTAAATAACGCGGAAAATCTTGCCTAAAATATTTTTGAAATATGATTTGTTACGAAAGATCTCTTCACCAAACGGGCCAAAATAATAATTATATTAATAATAATAATAATAATAATCAGCTAAGCTAATACCCAAGGCACCACCTTAGGCCCAAGTCATCTAGCGACTTTTATTGCCTCTAATTCAGGTGGCCGGGTTACGATGCGTAGGAGGGTGGTGGTAAAAGCCCTTCATGCCACGCAAGCCAACAGCTCCCTACACTAACTATTACCGTTAACCTCTACAAGTTTTTATGGAAGGGGAAACGGAAGAACTCGGGGGAAAACGTTTTTCCTAAAATCGTCTCAATATAGCTATTATATCTAAATATAAATAAATATACTCTTGGTAATGCTCAGGGCTGGGGCTTCGGAGGTTAAAAAAAAGCAGGCCCGACCAGAGAGGGGGGAGCCGGTACAAATTATCTGGGCCCGTGCCGCCTAGGGGCCCGCGTTTGAACAAACGAGGTATACTTATCCCGGGTTTTATATCTCCAGCAGTAATGGCGCTCTTGGGGTCGGTCAACCATCTCCCTTAAATCTACTATTTTTTAATGTTTAACTTACAGCAACAGTCGCCTTAATCATTGTCACCTGCATCATGGGCCAAATAATGATCAATTTATCATTATTTGACCCATGCCTGTATTATGATAAAACCCTTCTAATTAGAGATGGCAATGAATCTCTCCGATTCTTTGAAAAAACGATTTTACTGGAGATCGTGGTGCCATCTATTAATGGAAAAAGAAGCTAAAATTCAAAATAGCGAAACAATATCATCGCCAGAGACGCATTTGCAACTTTTCGACTGATATTATTTCCAGAACGCGTATCGTATCGGTTGGGATAGCGAGTACGGTCTAGAAAATATTCCTACCCTTGCTCAAAGATATTAATTCACCAAGGTGGGGGAAGATGGCGACACAGTGCGAGTAGTTGCCTTTCGTGGGGTGAATCAAATCGGAGAGAGGGGGTTACGTAAAAGGAAAGCGAAAAAGGAGAGATTCGAATTAAGAATGGAAACCCTTTGACTATAATCAATCACAAAATCTTTATTTCACAAAAAAATATCAACACTATATACTAACAAACAAAAATGCGGGGGAAACATTATTATTATAGTCTCTTGATATCGAGGGGAACAATTCTATTCTATTCTCGTGATGGTAAGGCCATAACGACAACCATTATTTTCTTCTTAGCTCAATATTAATACACTTTTTGACCAAAATTATTGCTTACTATTTTTATGGGATCAGTCCCTGCATTCGTGAACTCGGGCATCTTGGCTCGAAATAATCGGGTGCCAAATCAAATAAACACTAACACTTATCAATAAAACACTACAATTAAACTGATGACCCTTAACACTTTTAAATAAACAAAACACTGACTCAAATGACATTGGCGAGGGTAAAAACGAATCCTAACGGTATAAATATACGAAGCGGAATGAACTCTCAGCCCAATTTACTATTTTCGGTGGTTTCGCTTTATGTGGTAGATATTTCATTTAAAATTAAGTCCGATAACGTTAAAAAATATACTATTGGATAGGTTAGGATTCAGCGGACCTACAACTTCGGTTATATCAGTAAATATTAAATTTAAGTATAGTTTTCAGGGTAATTTACTGGACCCCAATTTTCGTGGTTTTATATTTTCGTCAAAAATCTACATACAGTTCCTTAATTTAAGTTCAATTTCCATGAAAGTTATATTTTTGAATAGCTGTGGTTTACATATAACCTAGAATTGCAAATACGTTCCTTAATTTTAATTCTAAGTAAGATTTTTTGAACCCCCGCAATTTCCAACATTATAAATCCGTTTTACGGGTTTTCACGTTCCACCAAGATGTCCGACACGCAACGGGACGTCTTTGGGGGTTGCTTGTTTACGCGTTTATTCTTTTCTCTTTCTCTCTTTATTAGTCGTCTACGGTTTGACGGCCGGATTGCGGGTTTCTTACGCTCTTTTCCGCTACTTTATTCTGATTTCTTACAAGCTGATGAGGTCGTAGGTACTTCGGATTTCGGTCTGAAATGTGCAACTAGGCGAGGGAATCGGTCTTTTTCATCTGGTTTTGCTCGCGGGATTGTTAGATAATCTATGTGAATCAGGCTACATGAGGTCGGAGTCGGCATTGCTTTTCCTAGACTTATGGCTGCTTGGAGTATATGACTTTCTGGTAAAGTTAAGTTAAGTTAAGAGGGATATTCGTGCGCGACTTCATCGCACATCATTTTATAGCTCTTTCAACACGGTATCCACGCGGTATTTCTCTTGGTTCGAGAATCCACATTATCTCGCCCTCTGACTGTCTGACTCTTGGTAGTAGGTCTGAGGCTGGTGAACATGAAAATGGTTTCAGGGGATCTCTGTGAGCTGAGGGAATGTTGCTGGTTTTGTCTTTTGTCTAACTCATACCTCGTAAAGGTTTTGGGAAAAACCTGGGCTTGGGACGGGAGAGGAATGTATTGTACCACGGTTTTGCGACAGAGAGAAAAACACTTTCATTAGCGAGGGATTTAATTTTAGCCCTGCTGAAGGATTTAGTTTATAATTAATTTGAGATATTGCTTTAATTAATTAGCTGAATTTTATATTTTATAGCGGGGTTAAGTCAAATTCTATTATCTGTATAACATATTTTTAATTCGTACGTGACATTTAAAAGATATTTAAGTTTCTAGTTAAAGATAATTTTAATTTTTATTTAACAACGGGGATTATTTTTATTAAATAGATCTTTAAATGTTAAGACATTAAGCATATTGGTTTTTAGGAATGATCAAGAATACTATCAATAAATAGCTAAATAAGTATCAAAAATGGTCAAGAGTGCCGGGGGAAGTGTGATGGCAAAAGTAAATAATACATAAGTATGTGGGGGAAGATGAACCTGAGGGTTACACAATGTAGAGTATTATAATTAGACAACTTATACTCTTATTAGTGGACTTTAACCTAAGTTATATATTTAATATAAAATATTTTGTAAAAAATTATTATAATTTAAGTTATTGTCAAATTTACAAACGAGCCAATCAACGCAAGGGGTTCTTTTATGTTCCGCCTTTTTTGGTCAAAATGTAGCTTAAGTATCTTGTTTTGAGTTCGAAGCTAGTGACATCTGTTGCAAAAGAGTTAGTACACGTCTAACCGACACTCGCTTTAAGGCGCTAATTTGGAATTGTACTCTGAATGGGTTATTACTGTTTAACAATATAAAACCAACCCCATGACGCCCTTTTAATTAAAAATTATTTATTGATTAAGGCTAATTAAAACAATAACGAGAACGTTAAATAACTGCTCTGAACCATTTCTAGAAAATATATGAGTTTTATCTCAAAAAAAATTTATTATTAAATCAAACCGGTGGGAAATCTGGTTCCCAATATGACACATCAATCACCTTTTACTTATTTTTAAAAATAAATCCTAAACCTGGTTGAAAGTCAGATTTAGGATCGAAAATTGGTAAAAATGGTTTTATTTCGTTAAATAGATATTAAGCTAGGATATGTTGTGAATAAATTTTCCATTTAGACCCTTAATTATTTAGCATACATTATTTAAAATAGGGGTGATCGGTAACACTTTATCCGTCATTCTAGATACTTAAAGAGATAGTGTTAGAATGTTCTACGTATATGAAGTTTTTTCATCAATTATTTAAAAATATTGTAAAGAAAAATATAGCTATAAAACATTTGGTATAAATATAAATATTTACGATTAATTTCAAATTTTAAAATAGAAAGATAGCGTAACTTTTTTTTATCACATACTGTCTACGTCATAGATAGGTTGATGTTTATTGGTTGCTATCGGAGCGAGCTGGATTACAGGAGGAAATTTTACTCTAATCGCTTTCTTTTGATCCGAGTTTCCCGCTTTCGCACGCTTTAAGACCCTCATTCGGTGGAAAGTAATGAAAAGATAAGCCACTTTTGTTGTTATAATTACTGCAGGAAGGAACTGTACAATACACGGTCTTCGGTGCTTTCGGTGGCATATTTCCGTAGAATATAAATATTGTTATAATGACTACGTATAATAAATAATGATATAATTTATAAACCATACCTTGTTATCGATTTTTTTCTTCAATTTCTACTTTGATAATAATATTTTTACAAGTAGCCGGCTCGTGAAGTCGTGATTCGAGAATCTCGAACCGTGTGGTCCGCGAGAAGGAAGTTAAAAAACGCGCTTACAAATCCTCTACGCGATAGTAGAAAAAGACTACTGGAAATTCCCCGCCGCTCGAGCGCGCCGAAATCTACCAAAAAAATCTATCATAACGTGTAAGACAAAGAACAAAATTTTAAATTAATCTGAGTTGGCACAATCTCTTTAATAAATTATGTTTTCATACATTACAATGTTCAAAAACAGAATTTATTATTATTATTGTTGTTGTTGAAAGGTAACAACTCATATTTTTGGATCTACTTAGCGCTCGAGATATGAATTAATGAAAAGACGGTCTAATGAAGGGAGCCCAGCGAAGAAGCCAACTTCAGACCACCCCGAAAGTACCTCAAACAACCGCTAGCTGTCTCCACTTACGAGAATATGCGGCCTTCGGTTGTCCTCCGTTAAAAGTTAATTAGAAGCACCAAGTCACTTTCAAAGTCCGCTGTATAAACCTCAGTACGCCACAAGTTTTTTAGGCACGAAAAATCCGTTAAGTGGCAGTCTTTGCTATCGCTCAGAAAAGCGCTCAAAACTTTCTTTATTTAGCTGTAAAATATTTAAGCTATTTTTGCTCGCGTCTAGACAATCTCATTTACTTAATTTAAATTTGTCAACGCTATATTCAAATAGATCTAAAAATAAAACTTTCTGAACGGTCCTCTAAAATTAGTTTTGGTAGCTTCGCGTTCGTGGCTGTTCGCTAGCCTGTCTTTCGTCAAGGTTTATAAGGTAAAATTATCCTTTACTTCGTTGCGGTAAACTGCGATCAGATGCGTAAATCCATTAAGAAACAATTTGTAACTCCTGTTAAAATTTTAACGACTAAACAGTATGATTTGACACTCGCAAATCAGTTTGACAAATCGTCTGCTAAAGCCTAAACGAGGGTCTAAGCCAGTTAAGCGGCCCGCGCTTAAGGTTTAGAAATTCTGAATTCCGATTTTCAAATGCTGCGCGCAGTTTGTAATTTTTTCATACCCTTCGAGAAAACAGCAGCATCGTAACCTTGAATTTTCCATTTTTATCATTTTTATAAAAATTCTTAATTCTCATCCAGTTTGGGAAGCTTTTTTCTTGCCCTCGTCATTCATTACTGACTTTTTTCAGTGGGATTTGTAAATGTCTACACTTTTCAGAGGTCCGTCTTTATTTTATTTCATGTTAGCTGGTCTAGGAGTGTAGAATTTCTACAGGCCAAGGCTGCTCAATATTAGATAAAGTAAAGAAGGACACCCGAAGACCACAGGCAAGCAGAAACTTAAATCCACTGCGGCACTGCCACATTTTTTTCTAGAAATTACCCACGGAAATGATTGAAGCAAGGCCCTTTGATTTTTAAAGTAAAGACAAACACGCGACGAAATCCAATTAATATCAGTCGTTGAACTTTCAGAGAAGCTAATCTAGAGGCTGGCGTCCTCTATTCAACTAATTTTAAGCTGCTTTTAATATTTTTTTAAAGATTACAATAAGATTTAATCCAATACAGGTCACCAGCCTCTAGAATAGCTTCGCTGAAAGTTCCTAGACTGGAAGATTTTAATTCGTCGCGTGTTTGTCTTTACTCTAAAAGTTTGTTTTCCCAAATGTTTAAAATTGAGATATACATAGTTTGCACCGAAGGGAGGGGCCTATGGTCTCCAAGGAAACTGGGAGGGCGACCAAAAATTCAAACCATTTCGCGCGTAGCTACTAAATAGGTAGCCATTTTGTTGGTAATCTCGTCAAAGTTACAAAACGTATTAGATTTATGCTTTAAAATTTTAAATGGGCCCTAAACAAAGCCAGATAAGATTCTAAGGCCGGGTTATTTAAATAAAATATCAAATTACGACAGAAATATCTACGAAAAGAAGTTGACAAAGCTTATCAAAGTTAGGCCTTTGCGGTCATCCTTTTTACAATTACATTCGCTATCGAATAAAATAAACTATTTTCGCTCTCCCTTGGTAATTGAACTACTCGAACAATTTTTAACCAGGCAGATAACCATTTTTAACGTGAAACTAATTTTTTAATCATTTGAAAATAATTAAAATCCGCAAACAGACGATTGAAACTGTTAACCCTCCCGTTTTACTAAGAAATCTACACCGGCAAAATGGCGGCATAGAATCGTTCATTCTTGCTCAAATTAAATATTTATTCTTGGTTCTTATATCTATACTTGGAACTGCGTCATTGATGACGTAGGGATGCAAACTATGTGCGCGTGTATCAGCGTTGGGGCGTTATTTCTATGTTAAGTTTTCCTTAAATTGTTTCGTTCAATTTTGATGAATTGGATTAGTTTACTAACTGTGCTAAACAGAAACAGTGCGTTCTTAACAAGTTTATATTGCTAACGGTAAGTGCCAATTATTTTAAAAGCCGCTTGGTGCTGTCCTCTAGGTTGGGGTATAGATGGTCCATAGCCTTTTTTAGTATGGGGCCCCCAGCGCTCGAGCGAAGTGAGTGCGCGGCCGTCAGGCGCCAAAACTTAGTTTACTACATGATGTGTTATTTCCTTGGATTCCGTTATGAGTGCGGATATAAGTGCTAAGAATTTGCTTCAACCTTTTTCTTTTTTGTCATAAGTCCTACGTTATCCCAAATGTGCTCCAGTAGTTTAGCGGATACCATTAAGTAAAACCCTACCTTCACGACTACTGTATTTAAAGTAGTTCAAACGAGACTTAGTCAAGATAGCAACCTGATATTTTTTTTGATAAAGCAGCAAACACGACCAAGAAGTAGTAAGTATGGACTTCAGTCCTACGGGTTTTACCATAACTATAGTATCACCAAGAATGTATTGAAGTTACTAAGAATATTTCAGCATAGCATTCAGGGGCGTAGGAACGTTCTAGAAGTTGGAGGGGGAAAAGAGAAACGGAAAGTGGTCTGGAGAATGGTTTTGAATTTTTAATGGGGTGTAGCTTCTCCGAATGCATGTGTACTGTTTACTACTATGTAAATTGGCGGGAAAAGACTGAAATTTAAACACAGTTGAGGTTCTTTAAACTGTTTATGCTTTTAAAATGATAATTTGAGCCTTTTGAAAATTTCAACTGACCAAAATGTTGGAGGGGGCAATAACATTAGTTGCCCCTCCCAACATAATTCTAGGGAGGGGCATTGCCCCCCCTGCCCCTCCCGGTTCCTACGCCCCTGATAGCATTGACCCCTGGTACCATCCTCACAGCTTTTGTGGAGAAAGTTTGTCTGCATTTAAGGGGCATTCAAAGTCTTAAAATACGGGAATAAGTAAATTAGTCCATAATTAAAAGGTATAAAATAGCTAAACCCTAAACAAATTTGAAGATATATAAAAACTTACAAATAACTCGTACCAATAGGTCTTCGAGCAAACAAAATGACGCGAATCTCGGATCAAATGGGAAAGCAGACGAATTTAAGCTACAAAGGCTGCGAGGATGGGAATCAGAATCCTGTAGTCCAATATTCTTAATAACTTCAATACATTCTTGGTATCACCTAATCACTTTTCTTTCTTAGCGCCCGAAATTTCGAGGGGGGGGGAGGGCGTGCTCTTCAAGGTTTTCGGGGGTCGTAATTCCGCCCCTTTTGCTACCTCACTGAGAGGGTGCCAACTGTTCAATTGGCCAAGAGCACCAGAACCCCTAAATAATTTGGCTCCTAAGCCGAGAAGGTTCGCCACCCTATACGTATACAAAGTCACTCTAAAAAGTGACTTTTTATTAGAATTTTCGAAAATATTTGTTTTGTATTTACCTTATTGATATTGGTTTGAAGTAGTTGAAAAACATAATATTTTATATTATCAAGCAGTTTAACTCGTCCAACTGGATTAATGGCATTGAAGGTAGCTTGCATTTGGTATTAGCATAGCTTATTATTATTTTATTACTATTTTTAAAAGGAATGTAGCGATATATTTATTCTGCAATTTAGCTTATCGAAGCGTACCTAAAGTAAATTAAATTAAATGTTTTATTTAATATGCATACTTACAGTACAGGCATACCTACAAGGATATACACAGCAGTGGTTTAATATTTACGAATGGTTATAAAAATAAATTAGTTACTAGGCTGTAGACTCATATTCCAGTTAATTAGTTAGTTTTTCAGTTTTAAAATATCTAAATATTTTCATGAGAAAATATAAATTTTATGACTACTACATGTAATTTAGAATCGTGAAAAAGTTTATAAAATATTAATCTTTGTGAATGTAATTTTTTGAATGGTATTTAAATATGGTACATGAATTTTAAGACAATGAGTGAAATCATGCAATGAAAATGAAATGAAAAATGAAAAAGTTTGTTTATTGTGAACATCAACAGTACAAATGTACCTACAAGGGTGTACACGCAAGAGGGTGAAGAATTTCTAAAACATTAGTTATATACAAACATACAAGTCGATAGGTCGACACAATGTACTAAGTTATTGTAACCGCAGTATATCCAACCGTTTACAGTTAAAAATGTCTAATTGTTCAGTATATTGGTTGCAGGTTTGTTGCATTCTTTGCATCGGGCTTAAAATGTTTGTTAAACTAAATGTAAGAGGTTTGCGAATGTTATAGCCTGGTACATGGAAATTGATAAAAGGAGTTAATTCAGTTAGATGTGAAAGTTTTATCAACCGCCACACAAAGATAATTTCGCGTTTAATAGTGTAAAATTTTATTGTTTCCATGCCTAAGCAGCCTAGTAAGTGCATGTAGTCGTAAGGTTGTTGGGGGAGGAAAAACGTGTGCAAATATTCCACGAATTTTCTTTGCACTCCCTCAACTCTCTGAATTAGGTAATCTGAGCAGCCGCCCCATGATAAAATGTCATATGTCAGTTTGGAACGCACTAGGCTGATGTAGAGGTTTTTGAAAGATTTGACCGATTTCAGTGCCCGAGCCAAGCGAAAACCCCGAATAGAAGACGTCGAGAACGACCGATGACGTTTGACACCTGTTCTCGGAAATATAGGCCACTGTCCAACCAGATACCCAGGTCTTTAAGGCAGAATGTTCTTGGTACTTGGACAGCTTTTACTGTATAGTTGCACATATTTGTGTTGGTTTTTCGAGTGAGTGATATAACCTGGCTCTTTGAACTGTTTATAAGCAGGTTGTTGTTGGAACACCAAGTTGCCACATTGTTTAGATCTTCCTGTAGGGCCTTACAGTCGGTCTCACACGTGATGTTTTTATAGAACTGTTTTATGACGTCGGGGAGGTCGTTAGTGTATATGTTATATAACAATGGGCCCAACGAGCTCCCTTGAGGAACCCCGCAGGTGGTAGCGTAGGAGACCGTGGTAACCTGGCCGTTGACCTTCAGGATGTTGGATCGGTTGGTGAGGTAGTCCAGTAGCCATCGGGAGAAGTTACCGGTAAGACCGTAGAGGTTTAACTTGGTCATAAGAAGGGGATGGGACACCCGGTCAAACGCTTTGGATAGATCTAGATAAGACAGTAGGCATAACATCGTTGAGAAACGAGATGTGGTTTGTGTCCACTGAGCGCGCTTTCAGGAATCCGTGTTGGTGTTCAGTGAAATTGGGTTTAAACCAATTGCAGAGGACTTCGTGCATTACCGAATCGAATGTAGCCGGCGGTCAGTGGATAAAAGAGTTTTTACCTCCTTCCGCAAAGAGTCGTAGGTCACCTTGTCCACAGCTTGGCCACTGCGCTTGAATTTGCGATGGTAATAGTTTTTTCGTTTCAGAGCTAGGATTAGTGCACCAGAGTACCAAGGGGGAAAGTTATTGTGACGCTTGGTCTGTGCTGTAGGTATGTTATCCTTCATCGCTCTCTGAACATTGTCTGCTAGGATAGCGACGCATTCGTTAACATCCTGTGAGCGGTAAATAGTTGCCCAGTCCATAGAGGATAGATCTTGATAGAGTTGAAGGTAATCACCCCGCTTGTAACGGAAAGTGGCTTCCGATTGGGTCGGTGAGGGACTTGCAATTTCACCATGGTAGGTGATTAGCAGCGGCGGGTGACAACTGTCTATAGGCACTAGTGGCGCCGGTGCGACCGCAGATGTAACAAGAGTGGTATTGGTTAAGATGAGGTCTAATATATGGCCGTAATAATTTCGGGTATTATTAAGTTGAGCTAGATTACAGTCCGTACACAAATCCAATACGGCTTGCGCTTTGCTACGAACGTTAGGGTTGCAGTTTATAGTAGAGTGTGTAGACCAGTGATCACCTGGAACATTAAAGTCACCCAGAAAGATTACGTCATCTTCAATGGTGGAGAGTTTTGAAGAGAGCAATGCTAGATTGCTGATAACGGTGGTCGGACTATGTTTTTGGGTGAGATAAATATTACCGATGATCAGAGAGGAAGTATTCGTTTTAACCTGTACAAAGACGCATTCGTCCAGAACCTCAAGATCAGGGCGGCGAAGCGCGGTGTATTTGTTGGCGACAGCGATTAAGACCCCACCACCGAAGGCAGTGCCATCAATAGAGAATCTGTCAGATCTCAATACATTATAGGGAAAAAGTCTATGGTGAAGGGATTTTCAGTAAGCCAGGTTTCAGTTAGGCAGATAATTGGATGGTTATTGAAAATAATATTGCTGTAGAGTTCTAAAGATTTGGTGCGGAGACCGGAGACCCTTAACGTTTTGGTAGAAAAGTTCGTAGTTATGTTTGTTTGTGCTGTTCATTATTGGGAAGAGGTGTTAGTAGTTGATCCGTAAGGGGCTCTGGAGTTGAGGAATGAGTCAAAGTCTTGACCGCTGTAGCAGTGCCATGTTGCACCATGTGGGTTTTAGGGCTAATCTCGGATTCATGACGCCGTTCGTCATAGAGGCGTCCTATAAATTCGTTAATTAAACAGTCAACCGGCCAGGTGTTGATATCTAGCCGGACCTGGTATTCCGACATCTCGGATGACACATAAAATGAAGAATAGGAAGGAAAGCGGGTTCTCAGGCGAACGCATTCCACCGTCTTGAGGTCATTTTCCTTGATTAAGCATTCCTTCAATTCCTGCGACGTGAGTGTTGGATCGAGTCTAGTAACGTACACCGCTTTGCGGCGAGCTTTTCGGGGAATCGATTTCAGCTTGGTAGAGGAATTAGAGCCCTTAAGTTTTAATTTGAACATTTCATCGGATTTTTTATGTCGAGATGGAGGGTTGCGTTGGCCATCCCCGCTTGCGGTAGATAGTGTCGCGGCCTTAGTTGTCCCGGCCTTGGTTGTTACGCCTCTTGTCGTAGGTGGTGGGTGCCTGGCGCGCTCAGTGTTACCCTTGTTAAGGTGGTTGGCTTTCTTGAGACGTGGATATCTTTGTCGCATAGGTTTGGTATTTACAAATTAGAACTTTTTTTTAAATAATAATAATAATCGTTTCCAGGTCGCATAAAGCGTGTAAGGGGAACACCTACTATGAAAATATCGATGACCTTGAACCATGTCTTCAAGGTCATCTCGAGAACCGTAAGTGTTAGAAAGTTGGTTCCAATTAGAAAAGTATTCCACGTCACGTTGTATGTCTAAATAGCTTTGACCCGATCGGATATGACCAATAGGAAGTCGAGAACATTTTTACTAAAATCACAAAGGTCGTCAAAGGGAAAATTGCAAGAACGCGCTAATAACTCGAAAACAAGTAGTGTTACATTACTGAAACTCACCATAGTGGGAGTCTTTAAAGTTTGTAAAATTGGATGACCTTGAAAACGTGGTTCAAGGTCGTTAAAAATCATCCCGCGATCCATTGGTTTTAGAAACCAGGTTTCAATTAGAAAAGTGTGTCATTATGTTTCCAATTACACAATATTATTCGCATTTCCCAATTTTATTGGCATTTACCCAAACATATTCGCATTTTCCAATTTTATACGTATTCACTTAAACTAATTCGTATACACCTAAACTTATTTGCATTTACCCAATTTTATTCGAATATCCCCAATTTTATTGGAATATACCGAAACGTTTTCGCATTTACCAATTTTATTCACATTTACCCAATTTTGTTTCCATTCACCCAAATGTAACACTTATTCTCATTTACCCAAATTTATTCGCATTTCCTAATTTTATTGGCATTTATCCAAACTTATTCGTATTTACCCAATTTTATTTCCATTTACCCAAATTTATTGCCATTTACCCAAACTCATTCGCATATACCCAATTTTGTCTCCATTTACCCAATGTTATTCACATTTCCAAATGGGATGATTTTGTCTATAAAATAGTTTTTCGTACGTATATTTTACGTTTCGTGAGCGTTCTAATAATTTTAAATTTTGTATTTTCTATTTCTCATTTTGTTACTTCGTTAATTTAATAACGTTTTGGGTCTAATGTTGGTTTTATGTTCTATTGATATTGGAAATTTGTTTAAGGCAATATTTGTAATATTTATTATAATTATAATAAAAAATATTCTACTGGTTGCGACAGCACCGGGATTACGTTTTTTTGGTGGACGCTTTGAATATGGCCGTGTCCAGTAGTTAATACGCCCAAGGGCAAATTCTTCCGAGGAGAGGTATATTTTGGCAAGCTTGCCAACTTGTTGATATTTTATATGACCAGGGTGACCACTGAAAACCCCCAAAAAATGTATAGGCATATAGGAAATTCAACAGTCGATTTATAGGAGTATTATCTTTGATAATATAGGACCATATAGAAAAATTTGCATAAATAAAATTTAAATTTGTTTTAATATAAAAGGAACTTCTTTAAGCAGACGACGATATTCTTAATTCCGTACAGTGTTGTTCTTTGTTAAGCAGTTTACATTTTATCAAAGGGATTTAGTACATTGAGCTTCATCTGTGATACGAAAAGTGAATTAGGCACGCGGGAAATTCGAAAAAACCGCGTGAAATACAAAATAATATCTAATTATAGGAAAAATAGTTAAATTATAGGAAAATAAAGGAAAGCATTGAAATATAGGAAAAATTATAAAATAAAGGAAGAATGGTCATCCTGTATATGATTGAAAAATTACCACGTAAAGTCGTAAATATAGCCAAAGAATTTAGACCCCAGGAATGGAAACTGCAGCTCTATCTAGTATAATTTGCTTGCCTCTAGCCTCCAAAGGCAAACCTAGGTTGACGAGCTTATTTCCGGTTCTATTGATGCGCCTAGCCGGAAGCTCACCCGTCAACTCGAGAGCCGAGACATTAACGGTTTTTCTTTCCATTCCTTGGGTCTAAATTCTTTGATATATCTATGTAAATTAGCTATATACACGTATATAGTTGGTGTAGTCCCATGAACGGGAGTGAAACAATGATTTTTTTCCGACAATCGAAAAGCTCTCGAATCTAGGGTACAGAGTTCCTTTGTTTTTTGAGGCTTAGAAAAATTTACAATTAAATCTTCATTAATAATATCTCATCCTAGCATATTTAATTATACGAATGTAACCTACTTGAGTTGAAAGATTTTTAAACAGGAAACATTTTCTTTTTCGAAAAAATAGAATACAGAAAAGATGTTGTTTCAAATATATTTCAATTTGTTTTATTAAATCGCAAAAGTTTCACAGTTTTGCGCGATTACTTGGCAAATAAAATGTCAAATATAAGTCGGCCGTTGGTCGGGCTATAAATGTGTTGGATGGAAATTAGCTTTAATTTGACTCGATTTTCTCATCATTTTCATCTAGGAGCAACAAACACAAGGAGAACGCGGTGGGCCTTTAAACAGAAAATGCACGACTTTTGACGGGCTGCGTTCTCCTTGTGTGGGATGCTGTGTTTGTTGCTCCTGGATTTTCATAAGGAAAACGCCCTCCGTTTCTGAGCACTATTATGATAACTTTCGTTTATTTACTTCTGGCTATATTGCCTGAGGTTTTTTCTCTCCCAGTCTCAAAACTCGCGGTATTATATACATTGGGGGATTGCACCTACTCCTTGCCTTTGAGCGCCCGCTGGGGTGTGTTCCCTATTTAAAGGCGAAGAAGGATAGCGGGAGCTAAATCCTTTAACATAAATGTATATATTGATCACCAGATGGCGCGTTCTAGTGAACATGTTGTTGTCTCTCTTTTGTTCCCTCGCCCACTCTCTGTCCGACAACCACGCGTTGTTGTTTATATTTATTTTGTTAACTAATATATCTTGCTATAATTTTATTAATAAACCGTTCTAGTCATGTTTTGAACTTAATAGTGTTATTTTTTTGCTGGATATTTTGCTCGGTTTTTCTTGTGGTCAACTTTACGTGGCATTTTCAAAAGTGACGTTGGCTACCAAACCTTAAGTGAATATTCTATAATATGTAGCATAAATTTCCCTATCGATTTGACATTGGAAATTATTAAAGCCTGGTTTTCACTTGGCGGAAAATCACCGACAGAAAGTTCAACGTCGGCGATATGATTTTCGACGTTTCGCTCACTGTCGGCGTTTCGCTCACTGTCGGCGTTTTAGCATTTTCACTTGGCGTTTTTTTTTGGGCGGAAATAAAGCGATTTTGTTTCTGCCAGCGAGTTCGTCGGTTTTCGTCTGATTGTGGAGATTTAAGCCTAGGCCTAAAAATGGATGATTTATCTGATCATAATAGTGAACTATTGATTAAAGCTCATGTAAGCATTTTAAATTTAATGTTATTTTACATGATCTATCGTGTTCAAAGAAATATGAGTTATGAAAGATCAGTTTGTGTGAAAAAGAAGGCAACAAGGGTATCATGAAAAAAAAACACGTTAAAAAAATTAACAGAAAAGCATTAACCATCCCCCCTGACGTCACAGTCACCTTTCGAAAATGGTTTTTGATTGGTTGAAAAAGGCGAAATCGCCCAACTGAGCGAAAAAAATAGAAATGAAAATCGCCACACAAAACCGAAAACCGACGGAATTTCCGCCCGGCGTCGACGGAAATTTTCGCCCATTTTCCGTCGACGCCGGGCTTTTTCGCCCAAAAACCGCCAAGTGAAAACCAGGCTTTAATCGTTCTTCTCATTAATTTTTAAGATTTTGTTACACTAATTATAACCACAACTAGCTGGGGCCGGGCTTCCCAGCTAGTATTTACTTAAATCGCATTCGAACGTGAACTCCAAAATTTTTAATAAAGTTTCTAGTTACAGAAGAAGGTACTAGGTAAGGTAGGGTACATAACGACGAAATACATTTTTAAGTCTTTGGACGATTGTCATATTTTCGATAAATGGTGAATTTGGTCTTAATATTTACGATGAAAAATTTATTAATAACTTTATTATTATTCGAATTTAGCAAAATTCCTTTTCGTTTCGGTTAAGGCGTAAGGCGTTTTTTTAAGGCTATACCGAAGGCCTTGATTATAATTTACGGTCTTATACGAATACCTCGAGTCAGCTATGTAGTATTTAATTTCGTTTCCAGGCCAAAAACAACCAAAGATCTGTCGGAAGAGCTATGTGAAAAGCATATAAATATATACTCAGTTAGATATTTTGCAGGCCATTCATTACTTCTTTGAAGTTAAATAATATTCGAATTAGGGTTGTCTGATTGAAATCAATTTGGGGAAAGCTTGGTGGTGCTGAGGTCGGTTTAAATTATCAAGGCGTAAAAATGCGATCCAGTACAAATAAACTACAGGACACGAATCTAGATAACGCACTTGGTTCTTATAGAATAGTGACGCTTCTAGCGTCACGAAGTCCGATGTTGGAATTATTTCTACCCAAATATTAAATAAGTTAGCAAACAACGTTAGGCCTAATATGTTACCCTTGATATCTAAAGTGCTTTGTATTTGCGTGGAAAGGTTTCTGTCGATGCATTTTGAAAAATTAGGTTTTTTACGATTAGGGTCCATAATTTTATTCATCCATGAAGTGGATTTACCTCTGGATTTACGTAGGCAGCTACAGGCCTTCTAATAGATCATTCTATAAAATACTAGTTACGTGGTTATTTACTTTTGTGTATAGAGAGGCTGAAGGTTTGGCCTGATTTTACATGAACCAGGGCGGCCAACATGCAATACTAATTGGCTGGTCGATATAAAATATAACTAATTAAATGTAATATGTCTAGCCCGTATAAGGACGGAAAATAAACCAAATTCTTAAAACCACAGAATAATGAAAGTTACCTGTCCTAACTGCAATAACTTTAAAATCTTTGCCTTAGCTCAGATTTTATAGAATAGTCTATTGAATGATAGAAAGATAAAACTTTAATTGAGCATCCCTCGAAGGATTCCTTGGTCAGGGATCTCGGTAAGTACTCTATAGAGAGTATCGGCGCCTAGCGGAGGTTTCATTCCCAAATCAAACCCCATTAACCCTTAATATAACAACGGAAGGCTTTTACAGGTGTGTGCTGTCAACTTGGCCAGTAAATATCCCTAAGGGAAATATAAAGAGGTTAAGTCGTCTTGAGATGAAGCGTAGGAGTAAAGTTAAGGGTGCGAGATAAAGCTCAGGTACAACGTAGGCGTTTTCTCGCGCCGTCTTTATCGTCAATTATTGGTTTTTGCGTGCAAGACTGGTGACTAATTGGGGTTTTCATCCATGGCAACGCTGATATCTTAAATCGAATCTTAATTAATTTTAAGGCAGCTTCGTCCAACCGTCTTTGTATTTAAAAATAAATCCTAGTTTTTCCGGATTCTGCTTTTAGATTTAGTGTTCGGAATTGTTTATTCATTATCCACAAAATTTCCGATTTATTTAACAAAAGTTGGTAAAAGAATATAATTTTAACTTATTTAATTATGTTTTTTACGCAACCAAGCATTTATTTGAATTAAAATGGAATTTATTTAAATAATTGTTTGTTTTGTTTAAATAATAGGCTTATCCACTTTCGATAATTTAAACATTTTACAATTATTATTCAAATATTGGTTATTTAAATAAATATTATTTAAATATCGCCGAACTTATTTTATCCATGGATAAAAATTAATCGCATGCCGACCTCTATTTAGATTGCACTACCATTAAAGAATGAGGTAGTCTGTTGCCAGGCGTTTCAAGAAAGTTAAATGAATAGTGGATTACGAGTTTGCCGAGGTGTAACATTCAAGGCCCATTTTGTCGGTTGGTAAAAGCCTGTAGTAGCCCAGATACTAAAATCGCTTTTCGGCTGTTCATTGAAGATATTTTGCTACGTATAAGCAAAAGTAAATGATTTAAGAAGAAGAATTTAAGCATAAGTAACATATAATGACTCATAAGTAAGGCTTTGTATAACATTTCGATTTAAAACATTTCAATGAAACGATGCATTCACGCGGAACATTCAAGTAGTGGATAGTAAACGTAAAATATTCATTTTCCTTGTGCTATTGGAAATATTAGAATGGAAACAAAATCTCGGGAAAGCGAGGTAGGAGTTTAACTATATATTCTCAAAGCAAGGAAGGGAGGGATACAGGGTTATATATAGTACCCCCCAGATTTTATTCTGGGGTACCTCCCAAATTGCACTAACCAAAATATCAAAAATCACCTTTCGATTCTTTAATTTTCCAAATAAATTCGATATATCGAAAAATTCTAGAGAATAAAAAAATGTTTGAACAATTTTTTGTCAATTTTAGCATGGTACACAAGAACAGACGCGGTAACTATTTGGACAGCAGGAAAAAATTGATTTTTGAGCGCTCGGGGCTTCTCTGTGTTTATACTTTGGTATTCCAGAAAATATTAAGTGATGGGCGTGCTCTGCTCATTTTAGAGTGGGTGCGAGTGTTTGCATTCATATCAGAAACTTTCAAACAAGTAAGAGAAGAAGA
Organism: Leiobunum rupestre; assembly: GCF_980474605.1. NCBI lineage: Eukaryota > Metazoa > Arthropoda > Arachnida > Opiliones > Sclerosomatidae > Leiobunum > Leiobunum rupestre. Next base: position 29,456,936 of record NC_143392.1, on the reverse strand, counting down.
GCTGAGCTGCCTCTCTGTATTGAGGTATTAATGAGCAAGACTCAAAGATGAGTGTTTCCCCTAATAATAAATTGCGCCAGAGAAGAGCGGAGCAGTCCTTTTTACTCTTAGACTTTACAAACTGACTCGAGCGAATGATAATTATCGTAAAAACCAGAGTACCAGGGCTATACAATCTTCATTATTACGTTGGTTTTTCAGAGTTTTATATTATTTTCGTTGTTCTAGAAAATTAAGCGAGATAATTAAGTGGTTAGTTATAAGTAAACCCGTTTGATAAGAGTGGTTATGAGTGAACTGCTCTTGAGAAGAGCATGAGAGACAAATATGTCAGGCTAACCTGAGCGGCTTGTGAGCTGAGTATGGATTTAGTTAAAATGCCCATCCATCTATAAAGTGGATGACGCGTTTTACGTCGCAGAGTCGGAAGTGATGTAATTTACGACATATCCGTGGAACAAGGTTTCATTAAAGAAAATACCTTAAGGACAGACTTACGAGTGATTACAATAATAATAATAATAAAAATAATAATAATAATAATAATCAGCTAGGCTAATACTCAAGGCACCACCCAACTAGCGAATTTTATTGCCTTAAACAGGTGGCCGGGTTACAATGCGTAAGAGGGTGGTGGCCAGCGCTTAATGCCAACAGCTCCTTACACTAAAGTAGTGTTATAAATGAGAGAACGCTCTATGAGGCACTAATGAGGCACCTGGGCGCCGGGCACCGTACCTCACAGAAATAACACGGGGCACTATTTGACGGTGTATAGAAAAAAAAGTACCGGTTCAAAATCGACGCGTTTGAGACACCTAATGAGGCACCGGGACACCGGCACCGTGCCTCATAGAAATAACATGGGGCACCATTTGACGGTGACCGGCACCGTGCCTCATAGAAATAACATGGGACACTTTTTAACGGTGTCTAGAAATAACATGGGGCACTATTTGACGGTGACCGGCACCGTGCCTCATAGAAATAACATGGGACACTTTTTGACGGTGTCTAGAAAAAAGGACCGGCTCAACATCGACGCGTTCGCCGACCGTAAATCCTCATAGAATTAACATGAAGTATTATTTAACGGTATCTCACGACCACCATGCCGTATAGAATTAACATGGGGAATTATATTGACGGTATTTGATGCGTTCACCGGTCGTAATTGTACTGCGAGAGAGCTGTGAGTACCGTATCTCATAGAAAATACATGGAGACGAGGATTTGAATATTGACCGTGAATTGTTTAAACGCGTATTGCGTGGATATACCCTTAATTTACAAAGCCTGCTTAATCTGCTGTTTCGAACGTGGTGGTATAATCCTAATTGTTTAAGGCGTGGTACAAAGTGCAACAAAGTTTACTATAAAAGCCAGAATTTCCCTTTAAAATATCATTCTTAAGTAGGATCCCAGAGTCCCTTGCAACTTGGAATTCGCATTCTAATACGATGTAAGTATGGATGTAGCTAGTTATATAAACGGTTTCTAAAAATTATGAAACGTTTGAGGGAATCGTTTCTTATATTTTATTATTAATTAATTAAAGGTCGGAAGGAAATTCGTGTATTATTGAAGTCAACTTTATGAGGTCCAACGATGAGTACGTCGTTAAAGAACTAGCGTTTTTGGTTGTGGAAACTGGGGATAATGGGGTTTACTCATTTAAACCACCTTTTCCTTACAACGAGCTAAGCGCGAAAGACAGGAGACTGTGCGGTTGGATCTCTAGACATATTTGTGGGATGCTTTGGGACGAGGGTGAACATGAGCTGGACCAGTTGGATGGGATAGTTACCAACATAAAATCCAAAGCGGCAACCTTTTACACAAAGGGGATGGAAAAAGAATTGTACCTTTCCGAACTTTTTGGAAAAAGACTGGTGAACGTCGAAGATTTAGGGTGCCCTAAGTACCAAGAACTTTCCGATCCCTGTCCAATAGTGTGTAAATATCATTCTAATAATTCAAATTGCGCGTTGTTCAAAGCGCAGAAAATAAAATTATGGAATATGTAATATTGTCATGAAAATAAAATATTTTGATTCAAACAATTTTACCGTTTCTTAACTCAATAACAACAACGTTTTACGAATAATTCTGAAAGCTTTATCTATTGAATTAAAGTCAACCATCCCCGACCTCTAACTATAATAACCGAATGTGAAGCACTTTGTTGTTCCGAGTCTATATCATATTTGTAATATTTATCGATTAAACTATCACGTTGATATACAAATTCCATTTTCAATCTGGTTAGATCCGATAGAAACACTAAGATAACCAATTTCGAAATGTAAGAAATGTACATCGAACTTTTAAAATATATTTTTGCTTTAAAATTAAATCCGTTCCCATACAAACGCAGAGATAACCAATTTCGAAATGTAAGAAATGTACATCGAACTTTTGTTATTGTAAATTCCACCTTTCGACTAGTATATAAGCTCGTGCTGATTTAGTCAAAGTCATACAGACTTCTGAATAATAACTGGAAACATGTCATCTTTAGACAAAACAGTAGTAGTGGCGGTCTTAAAATATACAGCTACCTTGGGCCCAATTCCAGGTCGCCCCGATTTACCCCATTTTAATTTTAGAACCTTCGAAGTTGTTATTCGAAAATATCATAAAGGATTTTGGTGCCACTTTGAACCCGATCCAGAAAGCAACACCATCAAAGTCCACCTTTGCTACCACCTTAATATTGCTAAAATAAGACTGACCTTCGGAGGGATGATGGCATTAATTCAGGTATCATGAGTATGGTTATTTTTTGAAAACCTTTTTTTTTTTACAAAAGACTGTGTTTTCATTTTATTATGTTTTTTTTAAAGTTGGAGAAGATGGATTTGACTATTACTGTGGAGGAGGATGTCCAAGCCTCTACGCTTTATTTGGCAATGAACTCCATCCCATTGCTCTCCACATCTCCCACACATTATCCTTCAACTTCTTCCGCAGCCACCTCCTCGTCATCGGTCACACCAGTATCACCTACTTCAACACCTCAAGCATCGACATCCTTATCCCCCACTTCTCCCACCTCTCGAAACTTAAAAAAAGAGGAGCACACCGGTGGAAAAGTCAATTAAAAAAAAAACAGAAAAAAAATTCACTTAATGTCGAAAAAAAAAATGATCATAACGGTGATTTGGAAGCTTTGCTGGCTTTAGAAGACGTCATAAAGCAAACTCTCGGAGAAGAGTTTCAAAATTTATAATTTCAAAAATAAATACATAAATGCAAAAAAAACAATGTTTTTTTTCTTACATATAAAAGACATATTATATTTTAGTTCTGAATAGATATACCACTGAATAGTAATGGATATGTCAGTGAACACCAATTTAAAAAAAATTCAAAATAATACTGGAAATATTGGTTAACGTTATCATATTACAAAATCTACAGTGAGATACATAGAGTTTTTATAAATAAAAATATCTCACATATATGGAGTTCAGAGTCTAACACATATCAGATCTATAGGCATGAAAGCGGAGGGTATAAAAGATCGGGTCAGTCCTCCATTCTTTACCAGTTGCGATAAACAGCTAGACCATACAAATGTTTCCGTGTACCGTATGCGCGAAACAGTTTTCTAAAAAGTCAATTTTAAATCGCCACGTACGAGAACAACAAGAAAATGTAAAATATGTTTGTTCAACCTGTAACATTAGTTTTGCGCGAAGATACAAATTAATTCAACATTCGCGAGTTCATCAGCTTAGCCCACTTTCAGCCACACCAGACCACCGATATCAAGACAACCCCCAACCGCTTCAAAATCTCCTAACCGTCGGCGTATCCGAGCAATCGGCGGACGATTTTCTTCAAAACATCGAAGAAGTCTCCGTTCTTGAGGACGCTATCGTCAGTTCGCGGTATACTCCGAAAACGACCCAAACAGACTCCGAAATATTAATTTTAAAAATTAAAACCAGCATTAATGAATTAATAAAAAATCACTTAAATAAGAAGCGGGGCTTAAAGTGGAACATTTTTATTCGCGTGAGATACGAACGCGAATTGAACGATGGTGCGGAAGTCGAGGCATTACCGTATTTCCGGTGCAAAACTCAAGCAACACTTTTACCAGATGTAATACCAACACAAATAGACTCGTGTGTGAAGCAAATAACACACGCGATTGAGGAATTCCAAGATATGGGCAGTGGCTGGACCATAGATCGTATCTTGTTTCTTCAAATCGATAATATAGCGTACATACCGCTGGTCGGGGGTACGTATATAAATCTCCCCCTGAGATCAATAATACCGGCAAAGGAGTATTAAATATTAAAACCAAAGACCAAAAGTGTTTCTTGTGGTGCGTCCTCGCTAAACTTAATCCACAACCTCCAAATTCCCATCGCGATAATCAGAATAAATACGTGATGTTTGAAAAAGAATTAGACTGCAGTGACATTTCGTTTCCTTTAAATAATTTTAAACTCAAAAAATAGTTTTTCCTCTTCATGTAAGCGAAAACAGAGCCCCCGAAAATAGATCTGCTTTATCTCAAGTCAAAAGGAAACCAACATTTTTGCCTAATTACGGATATTAGTCGACTATTGAGTCATTTCACAAACCATAACGGGAAAAGTCACGTGTGTCGTTATTGCTTACATCGCTTTTCAGGTCAAAATAGTGCACGAAACCATAGTGAACACGTGAAAAACTGCAACGTTCACGCCCCCCAACTTGTCAAAATGCCACACAAAAATCCCGTTTTAAAATTCGAAAAAATTGATTGGCTTCAAAAGGTAAGACATAATTTCGGAAATTCATGAATTCACGTGCTTAACACATTTATGTTTAGGTTCCCTACGTCATTTACGCGGATTTTGAATCTATAATTGACAGAATCCAGACTTGTTTACCCGATTCCTCACTATCATCAACAACGAAACTTTCCGAGCACGTAGCTTGTGGTTTTAGTTACGTCGTAATAGGACCCGACGGTATTTATATTTGGTTTCATTAAAAAGTTTATTTTCGCTGCGACGTTTATCATTATTACAGGAAAGCCAAATGCCCCTGTTACGTATAGGGGAACCGACGCTATCGACATTTTTCTTGAAAGTTTGTTGATGGAACGGAGCACCATCACCAAATTATTGAAGGAAAATATTCCAATGAATCTCACACCAGTCGAAGAAGAATTGTGCCGTACCGCGACACAATGTTACGTGTGTCAGAAAATTCTTACGCAAGATGATCCGGCAGTCAGAGATCATTGTCATTATACCGGTACGACTTACGTATTTGATTATTTTAGATATAAATAAGTTAACACGTAATTATAATTATTAGGACGTTTCCGGGGAGTCGCGCGTAATTCTTGTAATCTAAAGCTGCGAGTGGGAAATTTCACGCCGGTCATCATGCATAATTTATCACGGTATTGTATTTTTTCTTTAATTCCAATATTTACAAACTATAACGTGTTTATATAAAATTTCAGATACGATGCCCATCTTATCATGCAAAGGATTGGGTTGATAAAAAGTGTAAACATTTCCTGTATTCCATCTAACGCCGAAACGTACATCAGCTTCACTTTCGGTCGCCTCCGTTTCATCGATTCTATTCGCTTTATGCCCGCTAGTCTCGAAACTTTAATTTCAAATTTAGCCACTGGAGGTCAAGAAAAATTCCCCATCTTGAGCTCTTTCTATCCAACTCATCAAATCCCGTATTTGCTCAAAAAGTTAAGGTATCCCTACGACTACATGAGTGACGTAGACAAGTTTGAAGAGACAGCACTACCACCCAAAGAGACATTTTTCAACACCCTCACTGGCGAACATTTAACGGATGAGAGTTACGAAAATGTCCGCCAAGTGTGGAACATTTTTAACATACAAAATCTCGGTATTATTTATAGCCCTATTCTATCACTAAATGTAATAGTGGTAGTGATAAAATTCTTCAACAGGTGAACTACACGATTTGTACGTGCAGGCGGATACCCTCCAACTCGCTGACGTATTCGAGAGTTTCCGCGCTATGTGTGTAGAATACTACGGCCTAGATTGCGCGCACGCGTACACGGGACCTGGGTTTGCCTGGGAGTCAGCCCTCCACATGACAAAAGTGAAGTTGGAGCTACTACTCGATATTGACATGCACTTGTTTATTGAACGTGGCATTCGGGGAGGAGTTTCGATGATTAGTCACCGCTACGCCGAAGCTAATAACCCGTACATCCCCGAAAGCTACGACCCCAATAAAGAGTGTAATTACATATTGTACCTCGACAAAAATAATCTCTACGGGTTCGCCATGGTCGATTACTTACCCACGAGTAGGTTCGCTTGGGTTCCCGTCGAAGACCTACTCGACTACACTCATAAACATGTGCTTACTTTATTACACAAGTCTCTCTACGGCTTCATTTTGGAAGTCGACTTGGAATACCCCGTTGAGTTGCATCATGAACACAACTGCTACCCCCTCGCACCCGAATCTCAAAGAATAACTACGGATCAATTTTCTTCCTATTACAAACTGATGCTTCAAAGATTAAACCTCCCCGCAAAAGACACTCTGCCTAAGCTCGTCCCTAATCTCAACAACAAAGAGCGATACGTAGTTCACTATCGTAATTTAAAATACTACGTATCGAAGGGACTTAAACTCACGAAAGTTCACAGAATACTCTCTTTCGATCAGTCTCCCTGGCTTCGCCCATTCATAAATTTCAATACCGAAAAGAGGAAACTTGCCAAAAACAGTTTTGAAAAAGATTTTTTCAAACTTTTAAACAACTCCTGTTTTGGTACGTTATTAATCAAAGTAAATGAAAAATAAGTAGATTATTTTTTTTTACCAACAGTATTTATTGCGCGAAATAAATTCTTTTGGTTTAATAAATGTAATTTAGTTTATACGCAAGTAGCCACGTATACAAATTATCGGAATAATAAGTACTAATCTCATTTCGTTTCAATAATAGGTAAAACAATGGAGAACTTGAGATTCGGATAGATTTCCATCTCGTACAAACACCTGAGCGGGCTATTAAGAAAGCGTCTTCTCCGGCATTTGAAAAATTCACGATTTTCCACAACGAACTCGTGGGTATTCATATGAAGAAGAAGTCACTTACTTTGAATAGACCATTTTACACTGGTTTCACCGTTTTGGATCTTTCGAAACTAACCATGTACGAGTTTCATTACGTATACATGCGCAAGACCTACGGTGAAAAGGTCCGATTACTTTTCACGGACACGGACAGCCTGGCGTACAATATACAAACGGAGGACGATTTCTCGGGGTATCCCACGAATCATCCTGTTTTCAATGACGTTAACAAAAAAGTCATTGGAAAGATGAAAGATGAAATGGATGGGATCCGTATACGGGAGTTCGTTGGGCTCCGCCCCAAAATGTACTCCATCCTTTCGGAAAGGGGGGAGAAAAAAACCGCGAAAGGTGTTTGTAAGCGAGTAGTGGAAAAGGATATCCGACACTCGAGTTACCGCGACTGCCTCATGGCTACTCGAATTACGAGCAATTCTATGAAGCGGATCGTCAATCAGAGGCATCAGCTATTTACCGTCTCCCAAAACAAAATGTCTCTTAATCCATGCGATAATAAAAGGTATATTTTGGGGGACGGCATTCGAACCCTATCGCATGGTCATTACTGGATCGATATTTTAAATCGCCAATAGTTCAATCTTCTATTGTATTTCTATTAAAAATATATTTTGAACTTAAAGCGTAATGTAAATAAAATGAAACTATCTTATTTAAATGATATTTTTAATTTAACGAAAAAATTTAACTAACTTTTTAAATTTTTACTTTGATGTAATGTAGACTGTGGAGATCACCAAACAAACCCACTGGTGTTATTTTGAATGTAAAATGTAAATTAAAGAAGTTTTACTAAGTTATTGAAAATTTATTGAATACCTTGAATACATAAATTCTTTTATCATTTTATCATTTACATTTTTATTTTTAGAAAATCTAGTCACAATATCGAACATTTTTACACCCCTACATCTATTAAGAGCAAAATACACGCAAAAACCTCCACACGTCACGCTTCGATTTCCTTGAAGTTGTAAAGAGTTAAATGTCACAGTTTTACTATTTCTTTCGACAAAGTCATTAAAGCGAAACATATCTGGGGGGTTACCGTAGGAGTCGAACATCTCGGTATTTGTATTATTCTTCGAGAAATACGAAACTATCCAGTGCTGACCATCGTCATTCGACGTATCCGTGTTCACGATATACAGAGATGGAAACGTCGTCACGAACTTTGGTAGTTGGTCCGCGGCGAATACGCCTCGAAATAAGTCTCTGGTGAAATTATCTTTCTCCAAAATTCTCGTTAGCTGCATTGTGTCCATTCTAGTCGAAGATTACGGTTCGGTTCTTATCAATTTCAATCAAACTCTGGAATTCCGCGTAAACAATTACGGCAATCGTTTCGGGTAACGCGGAAGCAAATTTCATTTCCAGCCTCAAATTTCCGTTTTTAACAAGATGAAAATGAGAGGCATTGTTCATTAAATCGGCAGTCAAATCGTAGACGAAAAGGCAATTTCCACCGGCGTAATCTTCGTGACTTATTTGGTTCCCCTCGTCAATGTTCCACTGACCCGTTTGAAGAAATAAATTGGTGTACGCTTGGATGTAGCTACGCTCCGCGAAGTTAGGTGTTAGGGCTTTATGTGGTACGCTACTGCCGTCGACGAACAAACCAATGTGGTTTAAATTGAAATGCTGGAAATTATATGGCGACGATTTAAGTTCACCCAGAAACGCGTTTTGCTCAACCATCCCGATTACGACTTTATTCGGAATTTGTCCGGTAAATAAATAATCTTGCACGACGCTCATGTTGCCTCTCGGAATCGAAAACGACATCACTTCCGTGCGGGAAATTGGGTACTTCGCTCTCGACATTTGTAACACTTTGGTGTGTGATAGTGGGATTTCGGGAATTAACTTGACTTTCCTCAAATACAACGAAGCTGATTTAATGTCCAATTTGCATTTTACGTCAGAGTGTAAACCGAATTCGGTATTTGATTTCCCAAAAACAAATTTTAAATCCACCAAGTTCAAAAGGAAGCGCGGCTGTTGACAAATATCTAAATGAAGAGCGCCGATCATATCTATAGTTCCCTTTTGAGCGAAGTTGGCTCTTTGTAAGAAACCTTTATTGTTCACGAAATCGTTGAACTCGTACGCCGTGTCGCGATAGAATAGACCGCTGGTAAGATGACTCGTTTTAGCAGAGTCTCCAAATGTTAACATAGTTTGAATCATACTTTTGTACGGGTAATTCTGAGCGGAAGGAGTAACTGATTTTTCGTTTAAAAATAAGTGGACTTCGGGAAATAGACTGTGCAAAAACAAATTGATGGGGGCTACATTATCCGCCGGGGTCGTAACCACACCCGCCGGAGTAACAACGGCGGCTTTAGGGTAAGATCCGTTTTCCAATTTCACATCCACCTGAACGTGAAGGAGATTTTGTGATAGGTTGATGTACGGTTCGGAATTCCCACTAATGCAAAACGTTAACGCTGAATTGTTGCTAATGCTGGAAATGGGGTGGTATTCGACCCATTCGCCACCGATAATCCCCGTTTGCGTTAACGGGACTTCGAAAAGGTCCAATTCGGAATTCACGCAACCACTAGAGTTCGGATGTATCAACGCCATTCTAAGACTTTATGAAAATATATCGGAGTAAGATCGGCATGATGCTTTCTTCTTCTTGGTTTTAGCTCGAGTGACTTTGCGCGATGCTCTACGCCTCTTTTTAATTCCAGATCCCGTCATTTGCGTAACGGCTTCCGCGGCTGATAACAATGTCTCTTTACCAGCGCTCTTAGATCTCTTCGCTAGCGATGATTTAATTGGGATACCGCTAGCGACGTCAGACACGACTTTCGCTCCAGTATCGAGAAATTTTCTTCCTAGAAACTGGGCTCCGCGCTTCAATAGCGGCATGGCACGACGAAATGCCGAAGCGAGTATGTTACCCAATCCATAGCCTCTCTGGACACCCACGCCGCGATACACGGGGATTGATCCGTATCCAGCCTGATTTAAATAGTACCTCTCGTAATCGCTTACGGAGGAAATGTATTGCGGCCGTCTCATGATGTTCGTCATTCGTTACTTTTCATTAAACTGAGGACTACTTGTTCCCGACACTCGCTATTATAGAGTGAGCCAGGCCCTCCGCGGTCTAAAATGTAGAGTAACGTGCACCTTTCCACGTTCAAATTGCACGGGGTTCCCCAAGTCGTCCATAAGATTAATCTCGATAGTTTGTATGTAGGAAGAAGCGGCGGGTAGGTAATGTGGACGAGAAAATTCAGTATTCACAGTTTCCCCGTCTTTTCCTTTTACGTTAATAATTCTTAAAAGAGGGACGTTCCTGTCCCCCACGATCGTATTTTCAACGATGTCAGGATAGACAAACAATGAATGCAATCCTACGTCCATATCTACGGTATAAGGGGCTAACGAAGATTTTCTAATTTCAAATTCACCTTCTTGCTTAAGAGAAAATCCCAACATCATCGCTATATCGGGAGGGATGATACAGTAAAAACTCTTAGTTATATGAACCTCAACTCGTTTCAGATGTTTATGGTATTTGAACTCGACTCTTTTATTCTCAAATTTTAACATTTCAAGTAAATCTTCGATAGAAGAGAAATTTGCTCTAGGTATATACCTAAAATCTTCCAGTTTGATATCATCCGAACCAACTCGCACTACCCGTTCTTCTTTGATATTATTCCACGTTCTAGGATTATTTCCGCTAAACCTACTTCGTAAGGTCCATTCAGCTGAACATTCTCCGGAAGGTAAACTCTGAATTTGCTCAAAGTATTACCCGGAAAGTAATTCAGCGAAGAATCGGATGGTAGAGTGATATAGAAACTCATTCTAAGTCTACTTCTTGAACCCAACTATCAAATTGCGGTCCGTACCCCTTCCAGCGTACGAGTAACTCGACTGAATGATCAGATTTCCGTCGCCTCCTGAGCACTTTTTCAATTTTGAACGCGCAAGTGTCAAGATCTTTCCCCACCTTTTGTACTTCTTCTTTGTAAAAAATTCCTAAAATGGGCTCCGTATCTAGCGCCTCCAGTTTATATACCGGCGGTTGTCTCGGTATCTGCTTAATCACTCGAAATAATTCTTCCGAATATTTCGGGAGATATCCTTTTTCGAATAGTCCCTTGTTTTTGCTTATTCTGACAATGTATCCAATTTCGAAGTCGTACTTTATCGGAGGACTAAAATCTATATCTCCGAACAAATTTTTCCAAGTTATTTTCGAATTTTCGGGATTTATATTGACGGGTTTACATTTAATTGCTCGGTGATAACTGTTATTATAGGCGCTAACTAATTCTTGAAGCACGTCAACGTACTTATAAGTATTTTTCCTTGTAAAATATCGATACATTCTCGATTTAAACGATCGAATAAACCGCTCAACGATGGTGGCTTTCACTTCAGAGTTCGTCGCGAAAAATTCTATTTCGCGGGAATTTAATTCGGATTGAACGGCTTTACAAACAAACTCATTCCCGTGGTCACTCTGCATTCGCTTTGGTTTCCTTTCACCATCTAATATCTTTTTTAGAGCGTTCACTATAGTCTCTCCTTTCTTATTTTCACCGGTTCGACGTAAGCGTACTTACTAAAAATATCAATACACGCGAGAATATAGCGATACCCATTGTTTAGCCTGGAAAGTTTCTGGAGGTCAATGAGGTCGGCTTGCCATTGATCGTCAATGCCGTACACTATCGTTTTATTTCGTTTGTACCGCCACTTTGCATTTTTATGTAGAGTATAGGTATCTTGGTTTTGTAAAAATTCCCTCACATTTTTCAACGTAACTTTGATACCCTTTTCTCGAGCGGAACGATATAGTCCTCGAACGCCAACGTACCCGCCAGAGTCCGCTACGTCGTAATATATCTTTTCTAGCTTATCCGTAATTCGTGTAATTTCCATGTGTGGGTGTCGTGTAGTACAATATTAAGAAATCGAATAATTCGACTATTACAAAAATTAATATAATTAAAACGACGGTTAATAGTTTTGGATTTTTCGAAAATGATATAGTTAATGTGGATACGATACTTTCAGCTACAACTTCCGTGCAACCATCCATTATGAGATATGGGATTGAACTAAATAACAGTAACTGGTGGTTAAATGTTTTATTGGTAAATACATTCAAATCGTCACCCACTGATTTTGTCTAGGTGGTGACGTGTTAAAAGATAACGATTTTAAAGAACTTATTCTAGTAGGATTCTTGATATATTTTTTTGGTACATTATTGTTTTGCAATACTTCGTAGAAGTTCTTGAATCCCGTAGGGTCGGAATTTGACTTGGTTTTTCTAACCGCGTCGTAAATTAAATCGATTACGTTTGATCCAGAAACGACTCGTCCTCCAAATGTCATTTCACCGAGTTCGTTCCACGAAATAAAACGTAATGTCCAATTGTACAACGATATCGCGTCGGTAAGCATACTTGACGGAATAGACGTCGCAATTTCTTCGTACCGCGTTTTGTTTTTAACAGTCTGTTGTTTTTCAACTGGTTGGCGATTAGATATTATGTGTCGCTGCAAAGTTTGATTATATAACGTTAATTTTTCGGATTCGGTCATATTGGGATCGTCGAGGATCGTTTTCATTTCTTTATCCAAGGATGGTATTTCACTGGGAACATCTTCGGGAGTAGCATTCTTCATTCGCCGTAAAGCGTCTTCAGACACTAAAATCATTTTTCGGGCCATTTATTTATTAATGGCGCGGCTTATCGCAGCGCCGGCGACTGAGCTATCGATTGAAAGAAGTGGAGCTAACAAAAACGGGAGAAATCCACCCTTCTGAACTAGAATCTGTTTTCTTTTAGCGAGAGGAATTTTTGCGCAAAGATGATGTAAGGCTTTACGATGTTTCTTCAATCGACTCTTTTGTCCATCTGTTAACTGAATGTTCCCGCGTAGTACATTTATACAACCAGTAGCGGCGCTAAGGGTGGGCTGAAGTGGGCTTTAGCCCCCGTGCATTTCTGAGAGGGGCCACATATTTATATTAAAAGGGTCACATATTCATAATTAAGAAGCCTCATATTTTAATTTATGAATTTTCATTATCTCTAGAAATTTGTTTTATTGCGAAGAAACGTTTTTCTGGAAAAAATCTTTCAAAATCAATTTGTTTACTCAAAAAGGTAGTAGACCATAAACATATAGATTCGGGAGGAAGGGAGCGGAAATTGAGAGAAAGTTGAAAAGAAAGGGGCTTATGGGAATTTACGGAAATATCCCAGGCATGTACGTGTACCCTCCAGGTCAGATACAAGGTCAGTAGGGGGTCCAAAAAACGCGACGACAGCCGCAACAATAAAACGACCTTGCTCTTCTCGCTTCCTAGAAAATTTTGGGTTTTTTCGATTTCACCACTTTTGCGAAATACGGTCAATCCAAGGTTCCCACTAAGGGCCACAAAATTCTAAGGGGCTAAGGGGCCACAAAATATTTAGGGGCCACAAAAGAATTAGCCCACCTGTGAAAAAACCTTAGCGCCGCTACTGTATACAACATTCGACCAGCGCTAAGATGGCGTCGCGATTCGCTAGTTTAATGATAGCTTTCCTCTGTTTCACATTACACGTGCTCAAATATTTTAAAAAATCCAAGTTTTTACACACACGTTTTGACGTTGCTATAGTCATTTTGATTTTATTTCGGGATGGAAATCGCGGCTTCTTCTCCCGGTATGATCCCCGTTCGCAGCCGATATTCATCTGCGGTATTTGGTTTCAAATCGATGAATAAATAATCGTATGGTTTCACCACGGCTTGACGAAACGCGTCAACAACGAATTTGGTATTAGCCGGTGAAATTTGTTTAGCGATATTTAGCACGCTGGAAACGTCTCTAGCCGAACGGAAAATGACGAGGTACTGTGGATTCAAATTGAGAGTTCTAACTTCTTTCCCGTGATAAAACAAATTTTGCATTAAAATCAGTGCGGACGTGTTACGATGATGCGAACCTCGTATAAATAAATTTGTGACGTCTTTGTTATTCGCTATTTCACATAAGAGATCATCGAGAATTACAAAATTTCTAATCGTCGGATTTAAATTGTTTGGGTCTAATAAACCCTCGTGAAACTCTACGGTAGGATTATGCTCCAATACCGAATTAAATAATTTATCTTGGTACTCAGTATAACACCAAACTATTCTTTGAGGTGGAGGAGCAATGCACGACTCATTATGTTTAATTAATTTAGCAAGGAAGTGGGACTTTCCACATTGCGTGGGCCCAGCGACGAGCCCGGTGAACGGATGTTTCATTACTGGTTCCATGTCTCTAAATGAGCTACAAAATAAAGAGCCCAGTTTTTAATACTCAAGTTGTTTATTGACAAATTCAAAAGTCTTCAGTTTCATACAACATTTTTTTAGCGTTGCACATTACGAAAGTCCTCGCTTAAAAACGTGTCAAGTTTTAAAGTGATTTCGGAATAACTAATTCTATCCATCGCGTCAAACAAATGTATATCTAAACGAGAGTTCCAATCAATCATCAGACAATCGTGCTGCCTTTGTGAGGGATGATCAATTTTGCAACCTTCGCATTGCTTATTCACGTAGTCTGTAATCGCGGTCAGAACGACTCCTTTAATATCATTGAAGACGCGTTTTACTTCGTTGTGATACGTCATCACTTCGTCGTATTTATCCATCAACGTCTTCCAGGGGTATTGCGTGACAGTAAAGCCCTGTTTGGTTAAGATGTGCTTTCCGTAGTTGGTCCCAGTTCCAAGGATTATTTATCTCACGTTCACTACCTTCCGCGTTTGGAAAATGCATAGCTCGACTCGTCTCGTTTCTGATCCTTCAAAGAACCACGTAGAATTTGGGCTCGAATCGTCTTCCAAGAACGTAGTAATTTGACCGCTCGCTCTCCGTAGTTGCTTGAACTGACTTTCCGTCAACTCAATTCCAACACTACCATCCAAAGTACCGACGTGAATATGACAGTCTGGGGTTACCGATACCCCCTTCGTAGTAGAAATAGGGAAAACCTTACCGACGTTCCTAAAAGGGGTATCGAAATCGTTAGAAATCACTTAAAGTAATTTAATGTGGAAAGGTTTATACTTACATCTTCCGAGTATTCGAATTCTAAGGTGTAAGAGACTCAGAGATCCTAATTCCGAATGATATTTTAAAGGAAAATTCTGGCTTTTATAGTAAACTTTGTTGCACTTTGTACCACGCCTTAAACAATTAGGATTATACCACCACGTTCGAAACAGCAGATTAAGCAGGCTTTGTAAATTAAGGGTATATCCACGCGATACGCGATTAAACAATTCACGGTCAATATTCAAATCCTCGTCTCCATGTATTTTCTATGAGATACGGTACTCACAGCTCTCTCGCAGTACAATTACGACCGGTGTACGCATCAAATACCGTCAATATAATTCCCCATGTTAATTCTATGCGGCATGGTGGTCGTGAGATACCGTTAAATAATACTTCATGTTAATTCTATGAGGATTTACGGTCGGCGAACGCGTCGATGTTGAGCCGGTCCTTTTTTCTAGACACCGTCAAATAGTGCCCCATGTTATTTCTAGACACCGTCAAAAAGTGTCCCATGTTATTTCTATGAGGCACGGTACCGGTCACCGTCAAATGGTGCCCCATGTTATTTCTATGAGGCACGGTGCCGGTGTCCCGGTGCCTCATTAGGTGTCTCAAACGCGTCGATGTTGAAATGGCACTTTTTTTTCTAGACACCGTCAAATAGTGCCCCATGTTATTTCTGTGAGGTACGGTGCCCGGCGCCCAGGTGCCTCATTAGTGCCTCATAGAGCGTTCTCTCATTTATAACACTACTCACTAACTATTACCGCTAACCCCAGGTTTTTGTGGAAAGGGGAAACCGAAGAACTCGGGGAAAAACCTTTAACCAATTACATTTATTATAAGAACAGATCCGCTAAAACTAAAATTAACTCCAATGTAGCAATATGTATGAGCAGGAGTTCATCAGCGTCGCAAGGGGAAAAAGACATGCCCCCCCCCCACCCGAACGTGCGCTAGGAGGAAGAGCCGAGAGAGAACGGAGGAGCTCGATCAATTCGTCTGGTCTGCAGCGCCCTTCTCTGTTGGCGGGAAATAAGAAACTAACGTCGAGACTAGATAATCGGGGACTCTTTTGTTTCTTCAGTATCGTGCCTGCCCTTTCAGATAGAGGTATTCAATTAGTTTCTTTGCAGTTACAGGGTTCGTAGCGACATCCGTTACTATTAAATTTACTAAACAAACTAGACTTTATTCTAAGACCATTTACACCTGGACTACAATGCCAACGTTATAACACCGATTTCAGAGTGTCCGCTACAAAACACCACCAAGTGGAGAAAACCCGCGATAGTAATCCACAAACATGCAACAACCCCCCTCCTTTTTTTGATCCCCCTTCTTTAGGAGGCGAACGGTTCGCGCTCTCTCCCGCTGTTTTTCTCTTGACGCGGCGTAAATAACGGGCGATAATTCGAGTAAAATGTCGGGAGAGGAGCGCGAAGTGAACGCGTTTTTTCAGCCCGAATTCCGTTCGAAAGCCAAATCCCATAGAAGAAGTGCGATGTCCTTTTATGAAAATATTAAAAGAGTAATAATTTAGCAAGAAAGCTTAATGTTTTCTATTAACCTGGCACCCCTGCAATTTTGCTTTCCACTTTTTCGTTTTATTATCGAGGACTCGTCTGCTCCTCGGAATGGTGACTGTGGTCGCGTGCAGTGTTAGAAATTATATAACCAATTATAATTAATCTAATAATTTCTAGTTTCTAGTCATCTAACTCTGTTGATTAAACTAATGGAAAAAAGTAAAAAAACCGTTATTTCGTGTAATAACGTACTGTTTTTCAGCTAATCATTCTATTACATATAAAGCCATGAAATGTATTAAGATAAATAGAAAATTATAAATATATAAATTAAAGTTTAATATTGGTTACCTAGAAGGCGCTATGTATTAAATATCACTTTCTGAAGGCTAACAAAGAAACTAGGGAAAATTTTTGTCAAAAAGGGAAGTTTTAAGTCCCTGTGAGGGAAATTTCGATTTGGCGACTTGACAT
This sequence comes from Leiobunum rupestre, assembly GCF_980474605.1. NCBI lineage: Eukaryota > Metazoa > Arthropoda > Arachnida > Opiliones > Sclerosomatidae > Leiobunum > Leiobunum rupestre. The sequence goes on along the minus strand of NC_143392.1, from coordinate 29,439,720 downwards.
CACTGTCGGTCGGACGTTAACAGACCGTACAGACGCCAAATGTCCGGTTTGTCCATGGTTTGTCTAGAGCCTATGGACACGGCCCCCTGCACGCGCTCGCTCCGCGTGCACTCTGCTCGCGACGTCGCGAGCAGAGTGCACGCGGAGCGAGCGCGTGCAGGGGGCCGTGCTATGGACGATCCTAGGAATGTCAGCTAGATTTTTAATAGTTCATCTGGGGTTTTATTTTGGATTAATTTTGCGCCAGCAACGACGTCTTAGGGACGTTAATTACTATTTAATGTTAAAAATATTTTATTCACAGTAAATTTAAAATTTTCAGTGAAACTTTATTTAATAATTTAAAATAGGAAATACATACAATTGTGAATTACAAAAAAATATTGCAAACCATACATATTTTCTGCTATTTTAACTTTGAAAGCTATATATTCATTAATGCATTTCAATAAATTTGAGCTTTATAAATTTGAGCTTTAAGTGAACCCTTGACTGAGAGTGAAAAATAATAAAATGTAATGGGCCAAAGTGAACCACCCCAAAACTTACTTTTGGAGTTACAATTTGACTAAATAAACTATTGCTTTATGAATTAGGACTTAATGTAAACCCTTGAATGAGATTGAACAATAATATAACCTAAAAGCAAAATAATAAAAAGTTATGGCCAAAATGTACTTTGAAAGCAGCGAATCATCTGTTCCTTTCAAGGACACCACTGCAAAACTTACTTTTGGAGTAACAATTTCACTAAATACACTACTGCTTTATAAATTAGGGCTTTAAGTAAACCCTTGAATGAGAGTGAACAATAATACAACCTAAAAGCAAAATAATAAAAAGTTATTGCCAAAATTTACTTTGAAAACAGTGATTGTTCCGCTACTTTTCAAGGAGACCACCTCAAAACTTACTTTTGTAGTTACAATTTGACTAAATAAACTACTGCTTTATGAATTAGGGCTTAAAGTGAACCCTTGAATGAGATTGAACAATAATACAACCTAAAAGCTAAATAATAAAAAGTTATTGGCAAAAATGTACTTTGAAAACAGCGAATCATCCGTTCCTTTCAACGCAGCTCAACCAAATAAACCATCAACTTTAATAAAAATGTTTAGTAATAATAGTTAGTACTATGTGATAGCTAACAATAAATATGTAAAAACTAATCGATCCAGAATGGTTAATTATTATACAGGGTCTTTTTTTTTTGCTCGGAAAAGTGTTTTTTTTTCAAATACTATTTATAGTACCGATTTCAAATTTGGAAGGTCAATTCTCTATACCGGGGGACATAAGTTTGAGAAATTTGAGCGTTTTCGGTAATGTTTTTCACCAATTTTGAAAAATTATTTTTCGACCACTAGGTGCGAGATAAAAAATTTCTATTATAAAGTTGTAGGCCGTCATCGAAAACCCTTAAAAATTGTTCACTCGACGAAAAACAACTTATTTATCAGTGAAAATTCGAGCTTGAAAAATTTACAAGTTGGTGAAGCCAAATTACGATTGTTTGAAACGATAATTGAAAAGGGAACAAGTCTAATACAAACGTAGTAGAGTTTTCACACTTGAAAAAATGTACACGTTTGGTTTTTAAATGCAGATATTTTATTCACATAAATTTTTACAAAACATTTTCAATAATATCACCATTGGCTGCAACACAGGTTTGTGCGCGGACAATTAAGTTCTCAAACGCTTTCTCTACCATTTATGGTGTGACGTCTCGGCAAGCACTGATTATTCGTCTAATGAGTTCCTCCCTAGTTTCAATGGGCGTGGCGTATACCTTTGCTTTAACGAATCCCCAGAGAAAATAATCCAGCGGTGTTAGGTCAGGTGACCTTGCTGGCCAATGCACTGGACCATTTCTCCCTATCCACCTTTCAGGAAACTCGTTGTTGAGGTGCTCAGTTACTTGCCGGGAAAAATGCGGAGGGGCGCCATCTTGCTGAAACCACAACTGACGTCTTTCAGCCAATGGAAGGTCGTCGATTGCGTCACTCAGTTCGTTCCGTAGAAAATGTAAATACCTTTGGCCGTTGAGGTTCGTCGGCAGGAAAAAGGGACCAATCAAACGGTTTCCAACAAGTCGAGCCCAAACATTGACCCGTTCAAATTGAACCTGGTGATGATATTCAAAACCCCAATGTGGGTTGATGTCAGACCAAAGATGGCTGTTTTGATGATTAAAGGGCCCATCTCTAGAAAATAACGCTTCGTCGGAGAACAAAACATGGCGCAAAAATTGTCTATCTTCTTGGACAGCATTTAGTAACCAGTTGCTAAATTCATAACGTCTTTGATGGTCTCCGTCAATTAGTCCTTGGTGGAGCGTTGCTCTGTATGGGTGATAGCGATTCTTACGAAGAATTTTCCACACACGATTTGCAGAACAACCCAAATCAGCAGCGGCGTTAGCGCAACTGTGACGAGGATATGCCACAAAGTACGCGAGTACATTGTTCTCGAAGTCTAAATCCGGTTGACCCAATCCGCGAAACCTAGGTTGCAAGTTACCAAATTGTTTGAAATCGTGAATTGCTCGTCTTACTGTATTTACAGATGGTGCTCCATTTGGATGTCTTTCTGCGAAGTTTTCAGTCACTCTTCTAAGGTTTTGCGCTGCTTCTCCATAGTAAATGGCAACTATCTCGGTACGCTCAGCTACTGAATAACGAGGCATTGTTCGAAATATTATCAAACACTGATAATAATCTCCCAAAGTTTTCCTTTAAATACCCAATGCATGTTTAGGATTGACCTATAGCCTCGTGTTTTTTAAATCCGGTCGTTTTTTTAACCAAAGTTTCAACTGGATTAGGTAATTCGGTTTCAATTATCGTTTCAAACAATCGTAATTTGGCTTCACCAACTTGTAAATTTTTCAAGCTCGAATTTTCACTGATAAATAAATTGTTTTTCGTCGAGTGAACAATTTTTAAGGGTTTTCGATGACGGCCTACAACTTTATAATAGAAATTTTTTATCTCGCACCTAGTGGTCGAAAAATAATTTTTCAAAATTGGTGAAAAACATTACCGAAAACGCTCAAATTTCTCAAACTGATGTCCCCCGGTATAGAGAATTGACCTTCCAAATTTGAAATCGGTACTATAAATAGTTTTTGAAAAAAAACACTTTTCCGAGCAAAAAAAAAGACCCTGTATAAGAAAGTTGTATAATTTAGCTATTACCGTATACGTACAGGGGTGCAAAGGCTTAAGTTTTTAATTGTTGATTACAATTAATTTACACAAGATTATGGTTATTTTATTTTTTTAAATAATTCTTTATGTATAATTTAATGCACCACAACCAAATTTATTTACAAAAAATACGTTTATTAACACTGAGAAGATTTAAAACTTTTAAGGCGGTACCGACCAAAAATTTTATTTTCAAACTTTGGAACAGGGTTGCTCATGAACTTCCCAGCCGATAAGTAAAGCCGTCATGTCAAAAATGTTTCAATAAAGCAAAGCCTTCGGTAGGATTTTACCTACTGTCGAGTACACCATGCAATGTATTGCGATTATGAAGTGTTTTATATTTTAAGTGGACAGTAATAACAAACTCGTTAAGCTATCGCTAGCCTCCCTAATACTGAATCTAGGGGACAGTAATAACAAACTCGTTAAGCTATCGCTAGCCTCCCTAATACTGAATCTAGGGCATGAAAATCGCTTAAAATTTAAAAGTGAACAAAAAAGCTTACGTTTTTGATAGCATTAATAGTGCTTTCAAAGTCTATGGAGAAGCATGTTGGCCCCTTAAGATTCCACTATCGTGGAATCTCGTGGAATCTTAATTGGGAGCATGGACTAATTAACACAGGGACACCCCGTTCCCGAATATTTGCTTCGGGCGATTGTTAAATATGCGCTCTGGTGGTATTGTTAAGAACTAACTAAGGTCAAACGGGGATGAGAAAAGGGGGGAATGAACATAAAGCTAGTCCATGTGGCTAACATGTTGTGGCACGTAAAGTTTTGTTTTTCGGATTTAAATCAGCAGGAATTGTCCTTCTTAATTTGAAGTAAATAGGAAATGAATTTTTCTTCATTATCTTATGAAACGATAATCATTTCTCAACTTAAAAAAGGGATAAAAAAATTGGATGTCGATTTTGTTTCTGGTAAGTGTAAACAGCCTTTGTATCGCCTTAGACCAAGAAACACAGGGACGTCGCACGGTAGATATTTCGCGCCCGAAGCTTCGTTGCGGCTGCCTATTTCCTAATTATCTCGCGCTGTGTCGCTAGTAGCTAAGGTGAGTCAATTTTTATTGGCTATTCGAATCACGTGCACAGTCCTTCAATCTGTCAGCACGTGGCCTGCAACAGCGTGGCTCCAAAAAACGAAATTTCTGGTATGTTTTTTAATATCGGTGTCCCTAAAATATTAATAAAATATAAAATAATTGAAAAATTTGTAACTCTTAGCTGATTATTTTTTTCCAAGCTCTTTAAAAACGTTATTTTTATCTCTCATGGATGGCGCCTATTGCTATCCGTATCACCTAACCCCCCTTTCCCTACCGCAGCCGCAACAAAGTCCCGCCGAAAAATAAAGCGTTGGATATGCTATGAGCGAGACGTCCCTGTGTTTCTTGGTCTAAGGTATCGCTATCAATTTCAGAATTTTGGTTTAGGGAATGGTATAAAAAAGTCCACTTATATGCTGTTTACTGCTGAATCTTGAATCACTTTTACACGATTTACTTAAACAGAGTTTTTTCATTTTTCCCTATAAAAATATAATCTAATGCTAAAAACTATCCTAAAACGTATTGTCGCGGCAAAAAAGACCGTTGTAAAACTGAGACAGAACCGTCTGCTATATTTTTCAAAATTTAGAAGTGATATTAAAAACTACTAGATGGCGGTAGCCGTTTCCTTCTTGTGACGTTTTGACCCGAGTAAAATTCTGTCGGGGGGAATAAATAGAGGAAGAGCATTTAACAAGGGTCCTTCGGAGCTCCCTATAGGTATCACATGGGAACGGTGTTAATTAGTCCATGTTGGGAGCAACAAATCGTCTCAGCATAGTCATAATTTTCCTTATTGACGCATATCAGGAATCCATACCTCTACTTGAAATGTTTATCCTGCCGTATCGCGTATGGTAAGATCACTCTGACGGCTTTGGCCACGCCTACGAGATAAAAAATCCCCTTTGCGCGCGCTCCCGTCTCACGTAGTTGTTTGTTAAGTTAACATAGTGACGTCAAAAAAACCGTCAGCCACATCGAGACGAAAATCTGCCGCGATAAGCATTCCAAGTAGAGGTATGGATTCCTGCGCATATCCATAAATCTGCAGAGACTGTCACATTAGATATGCGTGGACCAAGAAATTTTCACAAGAACTCGAAAATGACGTCAATTTTGTAACAAGATTTGAAATTCCGTCACGGAGACTCTCAACCAGCGTTTGTTTGGTCTGGAAAATAGGGTCAGTTTCGTCACAGATTATCACAACTATCGTCTGTTTTGTCAAGCTTTGCATGGTTTCTAGACAGGAATTTCGGCTTTACATATTTTAAACTGTTCAGCAACTTGTGGAATTTGCAGTAGGTGGTAAATGCTCGCTTACTGCGGAGTGAAAAGTGCACAATTCTCGCACTTTCTTCCAAAGTATTCGCTTCCCAGTTTCAATCCACATAGCTGCAAACATTTTGCAGAAAATGGTACTTTTACAGTCGTTGTCAATTTTCAAATCATTTGCGGCGAGTACATCAGTTTCTAGTGTATTGCGAAGGTAACCTTAAAGAACAATATATGTTTAAATATATAGTATTATTTTAATTAAAATATTCACCGGAAGCGACCACGGATTTAATAAGAATTTTGAGCAAAAGGTGGGTTTGAAAACAAATACTCTTAAAATTATAGAAATACACCGACTCGAAGAACATTTTAATTGCGAAACCCTTGTAGTTTTAAAGCTACAGGTCATGTTGGGATCAAAAATACAAATCAAAAATTACATTTGATCCTAATTAAATAAATACCAAGAATTCGAGGTAAAAATTTAGTTTTCGATTCTGGTTTTCAAAACCCGTTGCCTTTTCGTTCATACGTTGCGAGAAAAGTCTTTGCGATTTCGCGCGTTAACCCGTGAACAAAAGTACTCGTGATTTTAAGATATACCCCTTCTACTTCAAAATATGCCAATTTATATTTTATTCGATTATTTCATATTGATATTGTCATTTATGTGTACGAAAAAACCCCTTCTACTTCAAAATATGCCAATTTATATTTTATTCGATTATTTCATATTGATATTGTCATTTATGTGTACGAAAATTATGCGATTTAAAAATTCGAACCTAAGCCTCGGTCTTTCTTCAAAACGTGGCCAACAAAAGCGTTTGGGGAAATATTTTCAGCATTCCGTCAGAGTAACTCGGTTTGGGACTCGTCTTGAGCAATAATGGTTGGCAACGTTTTGCAAATCTGTTGGCTAGTATGAATACATGTAGGCTTTTAGCCTTCCTTCTAATAGGCGACAAAAAGGAATAGATACACCAAATATATCGTAATAAAATTGATAGGAATTGTGATCTGACCGAAAGCGGAAGACCTCCTAACCTACAGAAAGTATTTTGGGGATATTTCGGGTAAGCCGAATAACAGTACGATTCTGGAAGGTCTAATAATAATAAGCTAGGCTAATACCCAAGGCACCACCTTAGGTCTAAGTCATCAAGCGAATATAAAGCCATTAATTCAGGTGGCTGGGTTACAATGCGTAGGAGGGTGGTAGCAAGCCCTTAATTAATACTTGTAGAGATTAACGGTAATAGTTAGTGTAGGGAGCTGTTGACTCGCCTGGCTTTCCACCACCCACCCTCGTACGCATTGTAACCCGGCTACCTGAAATAATGGCGTTAAAAGTCGCTAGATGACCAGTGGGGAGAGAACTTACAAACTCAACGCAGGAATTGTTACGAGTTTTCACCCAGCCACGACTCCCACGAGGTTAAAATCGCTACCTTGTGCTGGCTGGCGGCGCCTGGCGCCATTTTTTTATATCATCACTTTTCTATTAATCGGATGGGAATAGGAGTTAATGTTAATTTATTAATAAATATTTAAATACCAATATACGGTACTATAAGAATATACGTGTACGTTTTAGGATTCACCATTAATATTTAAGAAGTCGTGAATTGTAATGTGTGATACCAGAAGACCTGAAGTTTGATACGAATGGGATTTTAACGTTAGGTTGTCCAAATTGGCTACATGAATCCACCGGGTGGGGAATAACCGAAATTTATGAACAAATCCCCCAATGCATGCTACCGGGAGCTACTTCGTAGATAGCAAGAGGTAGTATAGGTGAGGGGAATTGGGGGCATTTTCTCTTTTTCTCCACCAGGTAGCGTAGATCCTAATTTTGATTTCTCCCGCGCCGGTCTAGTGCTGAATACATGTACCGGTACGCCCAATAGACCCATAACAAAAGTGGGGCCGCAGACGAGGCTTAAGTGAGACCTATGGACGGAACATCCTGTTTGTGACGTTTTGAGTCACGTGATTGCCATTGAAATATACAGGCGGAAGTAAGGAAACGGATGTTCCGTCCAAATGCTGAGTTGCCAGTTAAAAATGTTAATTTTCGGCCCCCCAACTTTCATCATGGGTCTATTCAAACTAAGGGGTCCTTGATATGCTTATGGTGATACCTTACCGTTTACAGGTATTTTGGGCTGTGGTGAAGGTTTCCAAAAATTGCGGAAATTTTTGTAACGCTGAAAGGGTTAATATAATAAGATAAAAGGCTTTTAACCGAGTTTCTACAGGTATTTTACAAACGTAATAAATTGATTTTTTAAAACCTTAATCAGTCCTTTTTAATACCCTAGGGTTTAATAAAATACCTTTCTTGAAAGGTATTTTTAGTACTTCAAAGGGATCGTCTGAGGACGCAGCCCAAAATATTTTTTTTGGTTCGATATAGCCATTGGTTTTTAAACAGTGTGGTGTATTTAAAAATTTTAAAGTAGATGTAGAAGTATTTGATCTCATTAAAATTAACCAGGGTTGGAACAAAAACGGTTTAAAAAAAAAGACACCCAAATAAGGTTTTTTAAACACTGCTTTATTTTATTTTTATTTTTCATTTTTGTTTAACCGTGCATACATATTACCAATCAACTCAAAATTAATGAGCATTAAGTCTCACGTGACCAGAACAAAGTTTTAGTTTTGGTTTCGTTTTTACAAGTCTAACAAGAATGAAGTTTTAGTTTTAGTTTCAATTTTGATTTTGTATAAATGCAGGGTGACCAGGAAAATGCCTCGAAAATTTTATAGAAAAAATAGGAAATTTTCAAGCGAATTAAAGGAAAATATATGGAAAACCATAAGCAAAAAAAGGATTCTTATCTAAAGACAGTAGATAAAATAAAGTGAAATATAGGATGAAAAAGCTACACGACGACAGAATGTTTTCGGGTTATATACTACACGAGAAAAGCTAAGGAATTTATAGGAAGGTATTGAGAATATAGGAAATGTGGTCACCTTGTAAATGTTTTAGAAATTGTTGCAGGCTACTTCCTGGGGCTAGTAGGCTACACTTTGAAGCTCTCTGGCGCTCTTTTAACTCATCGTAGTAAAATAGGGAAAAACATACTTCTCAACTCACCCCTACAACTCCTTCAAACAAAACTTATCGGCGCTTTTATTATTCACGAACAGCTGGGCTTCCATCTTCAACGAGAATGACATGTAATACCGCGATATTTTGCTTTTTATATCTTTAATTAAAAAAAATTAAATCGATAAGATAACTTTTTTGAACCTTGTACATTTTTTACCTTTGCTTGTACATTTTTACCTTTGTACATTAATTTACCGCTATTAAAAATATTGTACATTTTTACCGCTATTAAAAATTATTGTACATTTTTACCTGGTTTCCAAATGTTCCGTATAGATAAAAGAGTTTCCACCTTTTGACTTCAGCGCCGCCACTTTTGTACGAGACGAACTAAAATCCCCTTTGAGGTTTTAACCTCTCCGAGGGGACAAAGTCCCCTAGGAGGGGTTATACAACCACCGTATCTGTCTGTGGGTCTGAATAAATTAAACTCGATTGTTTCGTCCAATCATATAAGTTTCAGACGCGTTGAGTTTTTGAAACGTGTAAGATTCAAACGCGTCGAGTTGTCGAATCGTTTAAGTTTCAAACGCGTCGAAATCTGGAAGCGTTTAAGTTTCAAACGCGTTGAGTTCTCCAATCATTTAAGTTTCAAACGCGTCGAAATCTGGAAGCGTTTAAGTTTCAAACGCGTCGAGTTGTCGCAACGTTTAGGTTTCAAACGCGTCGAGTTGTCGAATCGTTTAAGTTTCAAACGCGTCGAGTTCTTGAAACGTTTAAGATTCAAACGCGTCGAGTTCTTGAAACGTTTAAGATTCAAACGCGTCGAGTTCTTGAAACGTTTAAGATTCAAACGCGTCGAGTTCTTGAGACGTTTCGGATTATTCTAATAATTGATTCTAAAGAAAAATTTTATTTGAAAAAAATATTTTATTGATTATCAAACATTTTATATCAATATGTTGTTCTTCCACAAATTTTAAATATTTGGTGGTTTTAACAAATGACGATTTTTTGGGCCGATTATTAAGTACGTACTCTTGCTCTGCTCCGCAGCGCTCCCCAGTGGCCAAGGGGAAATATAATCGTGCAAAAACGGACACAACCGTCTCTTAAAAATAAAAAGGTCTCATATCGGCCTCGTTACAAAAATATGGTCTCAGCTCAGACTCGTAGTAGTACATTATATTGGACTCCGCTAAGGGTCACTGCAATTTACTATATTTTAATGGTCTCATCTCGAGCTCACAAATATACGCTATATTAAAATAGTTTCAGTTCGAGCACACAAAAATACGCTATAATAAAAAGGTCTCATCTCGGGCTCAAATTAAATGACCACAACGTTTTGGTCTCTTCTCGGGCTCGTATCATTTTCATAAAAAGGCTGAGCTTAGCTTCAAATTGAGCTCGGGCTCTTGGTGTGAGACGAGCCCGTTCAGCTATGTTCTTTCCTAAAACTTCATTTTTTGTTTTCTTTATTATTTGACCCAACCAAACTGATGTGAAGTGAAGTAGAGCTCATAAAGAAGCTTTTTGAGCTGCGTGGACAATATTTAGTAAGTTGTGTGTCTACAACGAAAGATGCCCAAGAATCATTTAGACGATAAATTTGCGTGTTTACATATAACACTTTAGATTCGTAGCGCCAAGTATACGATTTCGTTCTGTGACGTAAATAGAGGTTTTGGCGCCCTGGGCTAACATTTAATTTGGCCGGCAGTTATAATACCAACATACAGGGCCGTTCTTAAGGGGGGGGGGGGGAGGGGCGAGCAGGACGGTCGCCCAGGGCCTCTAAAATTTTACCATAGGGATATATATACCGGAGGGCCTCTACACTCAGTTTCGGGCATGCATTTCGCCCGGGGCCACGAGCGCTCTAAGAACGGTCCTGTACCAACGCAAAATACGTTGAAAATGACATTGCCTCACGTTAAAAATGCAGCCCAGATCAAACCGCCCCCTCCACAATGGTACTGACTTTATTTATTACCACCATCGGTTTTTCGACAATAGGAGTCAGGTGGTCAAGTTAGTAAGAATTTTGTCTAAACCACATTGCAGGCATTCATGAGTTCTACTTCACTTCAATAATATAAATTTGCCAATAATTATATTCTAAGCTTAATTTCTAGACTAACCCCTTCCTACTTTTAACCTCTTCGCTAGTTTAACTTTACCTCCAGCATTTATAATTATTGTCTTCCCTAAATTGTAATAACATTGTTGAATTTCATATTAATTTTTTGATCGAATTAATAATTAGCTTAGAACTAAAATGTTTAAGTTTTTATTTACTAATCGTTTAGCTATAGATTTCATTAGGCAGACTAGCACTGGTATTCATGATAATAGTACAATACTACATCCAAGCTTAACTTAGGCCTAAATTTTCGTTACGCAGATATTTGGAATTACATTAATATACAAGAAGAAGCAACTCTTCTATTTTGCAAGTAATTGTTAATCAGAAATAAAATCATCTCTCACGTAGACTTACTTTCAAAGAAAAACGTGATCAGCTCGGAATCGTCTTGAAATGGAAGTCAAGCATAAATAACGCGACTATGCGAATATTTCTAAGGAACAGCGTTGCCAGATGTTCAAAACATATTAAACGTAACTAAAGCCCAGTTCACACTATACAGTTAATTGGCCACTTAATTGTATCCAACTAATTGTAAGCAAGAAAATTGTATAGTGTGAGCCGAATAATTGTAAGAATTGTCCCCACTTTTTACCTCTCCGAGGGGACAAAGTCCCCTAGGAGGGGTTATACAACGACCGTGTCTGTCTGTGGGTGGGTCTGTGGGTGGGTCTGTGGGTGTGTCTGTCTGTCAGGACTGCGAACGCGTTCGCATTTTCGGTGCAAAGTGTAATCACTGCGTACGCAGTTTTTCAAAGGGTTGGCAAAACCACCGTGTGACGGTGAGCGTTAACGGATGCATTTGCGGTTTGGTTTGGATGGTGTTTTTTCGCTCACCGTCGTGACGGTTTGGTGTATTACGGTTTTTGTAATGTTTATGCGTAGGTTGTGAGTGTTGAATTTGTTGTGTTTGTGTTCTGATGGATGTGCATGTTGAGTCTGTTGTGTTTATATGGGCGTTTTCTCTCCAACTTCTTCTTAATGACTTTGGGACGGACCGAGTGCTGAGTGTAATGCTACCTCTCAACGTCCAATGGCAGGGTTTCCACCAGTTGTACACGGTATTCGTCTTAGTATCAATTTGCGATCGCATCGGGCGGGATTTGAACCCGAGACCTCCTGATTGACAGGCGGACGTTCTACCACAGAACCACCGACACTTGTTACGCCTTATTGAAAATTAGACCTTCAGCTTTATCGGAAGCGTATTTAATAGAGTACGAAATTTTGGTTTAATTGAAATAGAATTGAAATTGAAATTATTGCATCGAAGAAATTCTACTTTAGCGTTTCTCTATTGATTAAAAATAAATGCGCCACCCAGGTTTCGAACCCAGACCATTCGGCTTGGCAGTCGAGCGCTCTACCACAGAACCACCGATAGCTGCTTAGATTCACTGAAATTAAGACAGGCATCGTAAGCATAATAGGTAATAAAGTCTTTTTTTATTAATGAATTTATGAAGGCCTAATCTGGTATTTTTTAAAGGTTAAATCTTGTTTTAGCGCAGTCAGCCGAGATTAGAGGGTTAAAGGGTAGACCCTGTGGGTGGTCCACTTTCTTAACGACCTATATATAGTTCTGTTAATTCAAAGGAGATAATTTAACGTTAATTGCTTTAAGAGGTGGCGGTTAGTCAAGTGGCTCTCTGTGCTTTGTTGATGGTAAGGATTTTGCTTCTTGTAAATACATTTGGTGTGGATATTTGGATATCTACGATTTCTAACGCAGTCAATGATTTCTTGGGTGTGCGAGTCATTATATGATATTGGAAATTGGACGGCATTGGTCTTTTTCATGTGGTATGCGTCACAACGTCAACAGGAAGTGAACGAGTCGTCCACTACCAGATATCTACGGTATCTTCATCAAAGGCGAGTGTTGAAATAAAATGAGCGTTAAAGATGCGGCAAGTATTTCGTAAGCGAGTAATTCCAAAAAGCCTCTGTAGATATTTCTTTCATTAAAATTTGCTTCGTATTATATTTAACTGATAAACTTGTTCTGTAAAAGGGTTTAATTCAATTGTGCATTGTTATAGTACGTCTAACTTACTGTTGTAACTACTTAACTTATGATATTCTGAATAAATTAAAATTGGTCGTTTCGTCTCAATTATTTTAATTATAATTAAAATTTTATACCGGGCGGGATAGAAATGGGTTAATATTTTTAACAAATAACTCTAAATTGCGGAGATATATCTTTAAGGGTTATCTCGAGAAATTAATACCACTAGGGACAATTCTACCGAGGAGAGGTATATTTTGGCTTGCCAACTTGTTCTGTTCACACTGTACAATGTTCTTGCTTACAATTTGTTGGATACAATTAAGTGGCCCAATTAATTGTATAGTGTGAACTGGGCTTAAGTAGTAAAATTTGCAACACATCAGACTATCAGTAACGCTAGATTTCGCTCTCATCTAGGGTAGGAAGACAGCGTTTAAGAAACAGCTTAAAAAATATTTTTTAATTTAATATGAGGGCCCTGGTGGCCCGCTACCCCCGTTCAATTGATTTATTTTAAGGGGCCCCTGATTTTTTTTAGGGCCATTGGCCCCAGGATTACCACTATTTCCAAGTCTTCTAGCAACTATAATAATCAGGAGCCATGCAGACATCAGAGCCGCACCCATTAATTATATTTTGTAAATGTAGGGAATATTAAAAAAGAGCACCTTGTGATGATGAAGGAATTAGTTTTTCAGATAGGTTGATTTTTATTCCTTGGCCTAAGACCTTGGCCATTGGAATATTGAAGTTAATTAAACTATTTAAAATACATGACAGCGATGATAATCTAGTGATATTTACTAATTTGAGTCATTGGAATGCTATACAGGAAAGTAATGTATAGAGTAATGGCAGTGTGACGTCACGGCACGTCACCCATGCTTTTTCCTATAGATAAAAAATCGCGACCAAAATGGCGACCATGGTCAAAACTACGGAGTGCCGGCCATTACTCTATTGTCAGAAATTACAAATCATTTATAAAACATATATAAACTTAGCAGACGACTTGACTATTTTGGCGGGTAAAATTCCGTATATTTGTTTAAAAACCGAACGATAGATGGCGTTAAGAACCAAGTAGTTTCCGAATTGAATCACCAAATTTCAAGCCGGGGGACGCGGGGGTGGCTTGTAAACGAACGTTTTTCACGAGAGGTATAATAAATTATACGACTGCAAACCGTCCCTATAGCTCAACGGCAAAATTCGCCCCAACTTGCAATTTGGCCTACTTTAAGGATGATGAGTCCGCAGCGATGCGGGGTGGCGAACATAGTTTTTGGGGGGTGGGGCAAAGTAGGCAATAGGGGGCAGTTGGCCCCGAAATTTGCTTTCAACGAATTGGACCGCGTTTGGTGTTGTGCCCGATGATAATGTTCACGCTGAGTCGAATGAGACCAACCACAGGTCTGTACGATGAACTGTTTCCGAGTAATTTGTACTGAATTACGTGGTCGTTTTTCTCTGATATGAAAAAACCTTTTAAATTTAGAACTCTGGTCGAGTTGGGTATCGTTCTGTAGTATGTGTTAACGCGGGTCGCTAGTACTAATAGTTTCCGAGTTATGACCAAAAGTACACTCAAAAACGTGATTTTCTCGAAATTTCACTAAATATTGGACAAGACCAACCATACTTTCGGATGTTACGTATTGTTTAGTGCCGAATTTCACCGACCGCAAATCCGTAGGATAACTCGTTTACGAATTATAACTAAATCTGTGAGGAACATTAGAATTTGAAAGAAGCAAAATAAACGGTTACATTGGCGCAGTCGGATCTAACGCGTTATTAGCGGAAACTTTGGCTTTTATAACAGAAGCCGTTTCAAATCTATATCCCAGAGGAACCATTTTGAACACTTTAAAACACAGGTGTTTAGGTTTATGCTAATTTTGTTAATCGTCTAGGTTTCAAACGTGTTTCTATAGATTTTCGATTCCTTCTCGTGTTTAGTTGTTTAGCCATTTGGTCCGTTTACATCTATAACGCGTTACATTGCAATTCAAGTGTTTAAAAGCTAAACGTTGTTTTTTCTGAGTGGATCCGTTTTGAACACTTTAAAACACAGATGTTTAGGTTTATGTTGATTTTGTTAAACGCCTAGGTTTTTTACGCGTTTTTATAGATTTTCGCTTGCTCCTCCTGTTTAGTCGTTTAGCCATTTTGGATTTAAACACTTTGGTGTTTAGTGAATCAACGGCAAAAGTATCCATTTACATTTATAACGCGTTAAATTGCAATTCAAATGTTGAAAAGCTAAACGTTGTTTTTTCTGTGTAGTGTTAAGTTATTCCACATTTCGAATTAGTATTATTGATTAGGTATAGGTAGGGATACCTAGCGCTACACTACCTAACGTCTAAAGGGAAATTATATTGGTGCTGGAAAACGTACTGCAAGAAATAAAAATAAAAATAAATACTTTTAAATTTTACCCCAATAGTTCTTTTTATAAATTCAGCTACGCTTGCCGAACTTGTTTTTATGTTTCTCTTACGTCACGATGACTGACATACCTTTATTAGAATAGTTTCGACACGCGCGGTTTGCACGCGCACGTGAAAAACCGAGTTTTCTCGCGCCCTAAGCACGCGCTCGTAATATTACCAAAGTTAAAGTTGTGACGTAGTAGCTACATTCAAACAAGAAAGCCACGTTAATTTATATAGAGTGTTGTCGTCTGAAACCCTGCGACGTCACCATTGTAATTTGCCTATTGATAAAAATCGGTAACTGTCCTGGCGGCCACTATTAACACTACAGCAGTGACGTTACAAGTTTTCAAAGACGTATCAGACGACAACACTCTTTAAACACATATTTAGAAGAATGGCTACCTTTGGATTCGCCGCCCCCTTATTGACATATTTTGAACTTTTAACGATGACATTTGCGTATCCGATAGACGACAAAGTTGAATATGCCTTCATGAAATTCAGGCCGCACTTGCTCGTCTCAATTGACCGATTTCAAAATTACGTTTTCGCGCGTGACAGTACCTTTACATTGTGAGGTATAGCAGACTTATTTACCTAATTTTATACCGTAACATAGCGTCGTATTTTCACGCGCAAAATTAATTTTAAGATCCCTGAATTTAGTGGAATCGGGAAACGTAAAACAACTGCTTGCTCTACATAGAAAATTAGTGACGTCAAATGAGCAGAAACACCTGCATTAAAAGCATTATATAGAGGCACTCCGAACGTTGATGAAACTATTTACCGCAAGAAACACCTTTTTCACAACTAAATAGATAAATATAAACCATTCCCCCTATACAAGAAATACCTTGATTCAGCCTGTTCCAACGCTTCACATTTCTGTCTGTTAAGAAATTTAATTTAGTTTATTACTCGAAGATCTATTTGATCCGAGTTTCGCGTTTTTTGCTCGAAGACCTATTGGGTACGAGTTAGTAGTAAGTTATTTAATTTCTTCAAATTTGTTAAGGATTTAGCTATATTATCCCTTTTAATTATGGACTAATCTACTTTTTCGCGTATTTTATCAAGAAATATGTATATCTTCTTCTCAAACTCTGGCCTAGTAGAGAACCTGAGAGAACAAGTTTACCCCTGATCTGATCCTATAAAACGTATTCGCCTTATTAACCTTCTTAAATTGTTAGGGCTGTGCGAGTACTCGAACATCATCGATTACTCGCCATTTTTGAGGTCGAGTTTGAATAAGTAATTGGAGAATACTCGTCAATTACCGAGTACCAAAAAATTGCAAATTCGGGTACCCGATTACTCGAATAAGATGCTCTCTAAACTCGTCGAGTATTTTTTTTATCCTCGTTACTTCAAAGCTCAAAGAGGGGTTTTTACAACTTTTTGGGGGGCAATAAACGGTACCTACGAAGTTGTGGAAACAGTGGTTAATTTAAATTGAAGGAATATTTTTCAGAATTGAAAGTTACTTTATACTCCTTTTAAATTTAATTTCCTAATTACTTGAATAAAACCAGTATCAAGTACTCGATAACCCCACTCATTAAAAATATTACTCGAGGTTTTTTGTAGTAAACTCGACTCGAAAAAGAGAAAGTTTCCCCTTAATCAAGTACTCGATTACTCGACTCGACTTCAATATTACTCGACTCGAATACTCGATGAAAAACAATTTGATACTCGTTAACCGACTCGATTGCCTAAAACCACTACTCGCACAGCCCTACTATTTTGACTTCTTAAAAGTTCGACTTTAACGCAAATATTGTAATAAAAATATAAAATTAAATTTACAAGAGAGACGTTTTTTAATGTAATTTGAAACTGAGAATAGAAGCTTCTTTTTCGGTTTCGTAATCACTTTGGCGTTGTTCTAGTCGCCAGCTAGATGATTTTAAAGAAATGCAAATTTGGAAAGAGATTATTCGGCGGGCTTCTCGGCTAGCTAATTTTAAAGAAATGCAAATTTTTAAAATGCTTTTTCGACGTCCGTTTCCAGCTAGTTGATTTCAAAGAAATGCAAATTGAAAACACTTTTAGGCATACTTACCCGTTACTATATCAATCCACAGTGCGTTAATTTATTCCAAATTAATTATACAAATCACCAAGGCAATACATTTCACTTATTTAATCTTAATACTACCTTCTCATGTATAGTAGATGTTTCTGTAAAAATAAAATGAAAAAATAGTATAATTATATTAATTGTATTAATAGTTACTATCAGTTTAAAAGTAAAACAAAACAAGTTGGCAAGCCAAAATATACCTCTCCTCGGAAGTATGGTCCCTAGTGGTATTAATTTCTCGACACGACCCCCAAAGATATCTCCGCAATTCAGAGTTATTTACGAAAAACGTATTCTCGGTTCAAACCCTGCCCGGTATAAAATTTTAATTTTAATTTAAATAATTGAGACGAAACAATCGAGTTTAATTTATTCAGAATATTATAAATTAAGTAGTTACAACAGCGAGTTAGACTCACTAAAACAATGCACAATTGAATTTAACCCTTTTTACAGTACATGTTTATCAGCTGAATATAATACTAAGCAAATTTTAATGAAAGAAACATCTACAGATGGTATTTGTATTTTTCTCGCTTACGAAATACTTGCCGCATCTTTAACGCTCATTTTATTTCAACTTCCAGTTGACGTTGTGACACATACCGCATGAAAAAGACCAATGCCGTCCAATTTCCAATATCATATAATGACTCGCACACCCAGGAAATCATTGATATCCAAATATCCACACCAAATATATTTACAAGAAGCAAAAACCTTACCATCAACAAAGCACAGAGAGCCACTTGACTAACCGCCAGCTCTTAAAGCAATTAACGTTAAATTATCTCCTTTGAATTAACACAACTATATATAGGTCGTTAATAATACCCGTAAATAAATAACAAAAAAACTAACAAAGTGGACCACCCACAGGGTCTACCCTTTAACCCTCTCATCTCGGCTGACTGCGCTAAAACAAGATTTAACCTTTAAAAAAACCAGATTAGGCCTTCATAAATTCATTAATAAAAAAAGACTTTATTACCTATTATGCTTACGATGCATGTCTTAATTTCAGTGTACCTAAGCAGCTATCGGTGGTTCTGTGGTAGAGCGCTCGACTGCCAAGCCGAATGGTCTGGGTTCGAAACCTGGGTGGCGCATTTGTTTTTAATCAATAGAGAAACGCTAAATTAGAATTTCTTCGATACAATAATTTCAATTTCAATTCTATTTCAATTAAACCAAAATTTCGTACTCTATTAAATACGCTTCCGATAAAGCTGAAGGTCTAATTTTCAATAAGGCGTAACAAGTGTCGGTGGTTCTGTGGTAGAACGTCCGCCTGTCAAGCAGGAGGTCTCAGGTTCAAATCCCGCCCGATGCGATCGCAAATTGATACTAAGACGAATACCGTGTACAACTGGTGGAAACCCTGCCATTGGACGTTGAGAGGTAGCATTACACTCAGCACTCGGTCCGTCCCAAAGTCATTAAGAAGAAGTTGGAGGGAAAACGCCCATATAAACACAACAGACTCAACATGCACAACCATCAGAACACAAACACAACAAATTCAACACTCACAACCTACGCATAAACATTACAAAAACGTAAAACACCAAACCGTCACGACGGTGAGCGAAAAAACACCATCCAAACCAAACCGCAAATGAATCCGTTAACCCTCACCGTCACACGGTGGTTTTGCTAACCCTTCGAGAAACTGCGAACGCAGAGATCTCGAGAAACTGCGTACGCAGTGATTACACTTTGCACCGAAAATGCGAACGCGTTCGCAGGCCTGACAGACAGACACGGTGGTTGTATAACCCCTCCTAGGGGACTTTGTCCCCTCGGAGAGGTAAAAATGGGTTCTTAAAACTAACATAGATGAACTTATGACTTACTAAATACATAACCTTGTTCGTATGTGAAAATCTTTCTAACTGTATAGTTTATTAGGTGTATCGTCGCCTGCGCACAAGCTTTGCTTATGCAGGCGATGTGGCTCCAAAATAACC
The DNA here is from genome assembly GCF_980474605.1 of Leiobunum rupestre. Lineage (NCBI taxonomy): Eukaryota > Metazoa > Arthropoda > Arachnida > Opiliones > Sclerosomatidae > Leiobunum > Leiobunum rupestre. The sequence goes on along the minus strand of NC_143392.1, from coordinate 29,420,428 downwards.
TATAAACAAATGTAAACTGTTGATTTGGGAGTATAAATAAATAAATAAAAATAAAATGTTGCTTTTACGTCACGAGACAATAGGCTTTATTAGTGCAGTCTTAGCACGCTTGCTAATAAAAGCGAAATCACTCTGGCGATTCGAGCACGCCCTTCTAGATTTATAAATTTAAGATACAGCGACGCAAGAGCTACGTTGGAAAAGCAAGGCCTGCGCGTTACTTTAAAAATGACCTACTTCCCTAAAGGCCCATTTTCATGCTCGCTGGTAGCGGATAAAAATTGTCAAAATTCGCATCCGCCACTCGCAAGTGTGAAAATAAAGCTAAAATATCTGTTTGAAACAGATCGACGCGGAAAGTGAAAAAGTGTGTAGCGGAAGCAGATTTTATCGATTTTTACCCGCTACCAGCGAGCATGAAAATGGGGCTTAAGACTTATGTTTTGTCAGAAAGCTGAAGCGGATCTAGGGTTGAAATGTGTCCCCTAGTTTCTCCTCACAAACCTTGGTCCAACGGAAAACTGTTCAGGTTATTCGGGTCATAACAGGCGGATGTTGAAAAAATCTGCTATATCTCTCCTTCTAGCTGCCATTGCTACCCACTCGATGTTTTGGTCCAACCAAAGTCACTTAAATTGTAAAGGAGACGTAGAAATTATCTGATGTCATTAAGTTACTTCAAATTAACCAGAAATAACTTACCAGGTTTTGGGGTTTGTCGCTTTAATAAAAATCGTGAATTTCGGTCTGTTTATAAATGTGTTAAAGTAATATGATGATGTAACCGAGAGGTTGGAAATATTTTTACTTAGAGATTAGGGCGTGTGCGACAATTCAGTCCGCTCATACAACTGATTAATCAGCGGTGAGATCTGTGGCAACGACAAGCCGATGGCGGGATACTTGGGGATAGGGACGGGTCACCCGAGGCGGAATTATGAGAACCACCCGTTGGCGGTGGTAGTCCTCACAAGGTCCGCCACAATGCTCTTCCTCTCAGACGCGTGGCAGAACAGGGCTACGCCACTAGCCCCGGCGAGGTTGGATATTCGAAAAAAAATGTACCTGGACTTCCGGATTTTTCAAAAACCAACTGTATTTTTTTTAAATATACAGATTAGTAAATTATTCAGGAAGGTTCAGTGGCGTAGGCAGAAATTCGTCAAGGGGGGTCGAAGTATGTGAATGTTAAGAGGGGGTCGAGAAGGGGGTGGAAATTTAGTACAGTCAAAGGTAGACCTTGTTTCACACAGAGCATACAATTATTGAACTGTAAACGGATAATTCTTATAATCCTTGCGCTATGGAAAGGTTACCATGGAAACCAAATCTCGTTATAGTGAGGCTCAAACTAAACTATTGATTGTCAAAGCTAGAAATGTGCTAGGAATTATTTTTGCCGTTCAAAACTAACTTTCGTAAGTACATGAAGGTGATGACACATTTCTTCATTAGGGCGCTGGAAGTGTCGTATTTTACGTCGTATTCCGCGAACAAAGAAAATACCATTATGGCATACTTACGAGTAATAATGATACACATTATAGCACTCATTGTGTCTAAAGGCAGTGTCAGCTCTTTAGAAATTATTTTAAGGGAACAACTCTGTGAATTTGACAATTTATGTCATTTTTGGATATGTTTTCCTGTAGTTGGGTTTTTCAATAGAATATGTTTTTAGATAAACTACGAGATGTATTCGTGTTCTAGTAGGCGTAGGCTTTCTTAAAGACCGAGAACAGAGCGAATTTCCACCCCTCTTATCCTGTACTTAATTTTTTGACGAGTGACAACTGAGTGACATCTCTGACAACTTGATTGTCAGTTCTGACAGCTTGAGTGACCATCTGGACAATTCCATGTAATGTAGGCTGTAGCTTACCTCTTTTTTTATGCTCATTGTAGATATTCTATTCAAAAACAGTCAGAGCCGTCGGTCAAGCTGTCCACACTGTCACTCAATTTTGCGGGGGTCAAAATTCGCGCACGAGAAAATGGAATCTCTGTTCTCGGCCTTTAAATTATTGATCGGGCTCTAGCCTATAAATGTTTATGAGATTTAAATATTCATCCAATACCATAGAGAGAAGAGGGTCTTAAGGTTATCTCTGGACTGTGCTGTAAGTTTTAACCCCCAATAAAAATGTACAAAGGCCAATTTATGGCTACGCTACTGTTTATATTTAAAGGCTGAATTTATGTATGCACTTTCATTTAGTCTTAAGCCATGATTTCATGGTCGATTATTAGCGGAGAAAACACAGGGGAAGCGAATTGGTTTTTTCCACTTCAGCTTCCATGTTTTTATTTTATGCCATTGAAAGCTCAGAACACTTAAAGGCCTAAGTTTTCTTCTGCCTGTCACCCTTTAAATTAGGCCAACATGTTCAGCGGTTGGCCTACCACCAGGGTATTTGTACTCCACTAAGTTAATTTAAAGGGTGACAGGCAGAAGAAAACCTAGGCCTTTAAGCGCAAAGTCGTTTTTCACGCCGATCAGAATGAATTTGATATTTTCCGCTACATCTTTGATTTTACGCTTGACGACATGTCACCCGCACCGTAAATATCCAAGTGTCTTGTGATAATTGTGGTCTGCTAAATATTCATCAAAAATAAAAGAGGAATAGAAACTCGATTACAATGTTAGTAGTTCTAACCACCCTAGAATCGAGAGTATACCCTGGGCAATGCGGTATTTTCCATACGCAAAGACGGTCCTGAAGCCGAGTTACCAACGCCGTTTTTGGCATATTCTTCGATATTATAGGTATTTTTTAGTCCAAGACGAAAATAAATTATTTGTGAGTTTCAAGAAAATTTAGTTAGCTAAAAACTTAAAACACGTTCTTACTATCGCTAGAAACTAGTTTTAACAGCGAGGTAATTTGTTTTGGTGAATTCTGGCATTCTGAGATTTTAGATTTAGATGTATCGTGGCTTTAAGCTCAACATTTCCTTTGAAATTATTGGGAGGGCTCGGGCGTAACGGATCTATTCACTCAATACAGCGCGATGCCGCAGGTAGTTCTTACTCTATTTGGTGGCAGTACACGTTATTAAATATTAACAGTGTTTTCCATTAAGGAAAAGGATTTAGTGGAATCTATGGAACAGCTGTTGGGCACAGCGAGTATTTACCATATATATTCAAACGATGCTGTGGCCATTAATGGATACAGGCACCTCATAAATGTTTTATTTTGTACAAAATAGAAGACTTCTTCGTTCTTGGATAAGATCAAAGTGCAGTATCAACAAAATAGAAGGCTTTCAATAAAACTATTTGTCTGTAAATTTAGTAATAAGTATCAGTTGAGGAGCCGGGTTCGATCCCTTGTGGCACTGGGTGAAAACTCGGAATTACTCCTTCTGCGTTGAGTTTGCAAGTTCTCTCCCCACTGGTTTAAGGGGTTTTCCCCCGAGTTCTTCGGTTTCCCCTTCCATAAAAACTTGTCGAGGTTAACGGAAATAGTTAGTGTAAAGGGAGCTGTTGGCTCGCGTGGCATGAAGGGCCTGCCACCACCCTCCTAAGCATTGTTACCCGGCCACCTGGATTAATGGCTTTAAAAGTCGCTTGATGACTTAGGCCTAGGGTGGTGCCTTGGGTATTAGCCTAGGTGATTATTAGTATTTTAGTATTACATGCTTAACCAGAAATCAAAATATGTTTATCCTATTTTAAACATAATACCACCATTTTTAGAATTCTAAATAATGACAACAAGCATGGTGAAGATAATGATTTGTTTATGAAGTGTAAGCTCTTAAATAAGAGAATAATTTTATTTAAAATGTAATTTTAATGAGAAAATTTTATGTGAATTTTTATTTTAAATGATTTAATTTAAGTTCATATTAAGGCTAAGGAATTCAATTCGACTTCTGTGTATCGTTTAATACACATCCTTTTTGAAATCCATATGCTACGACCACCCTGTGTTATGACTTGCTGGTGTAAATGTCTGTACTGTTTCATGACACATTAAAATAAATTCAATTCAATTCAATTCAATATATATATATATATATATATATATATATGGAAAAGAGGCGTTCGTCACTTTTGGTATAAAAACTTGTAGAGGTTAACGGTAATAGTTAGTGTAGGGAGCGGTTGGATCGATCTCGTGGCATGCAGGGCTTGCCACCACCCTCCTACGCATTGTAACCCGGCCACCTGAATTAAGGGCTTCAAAAGTCGCATGATGACTTAGGCCTACGGTGGTGCTTTGGGTATTAGCCTAGCTGATTATTATTATTAGCTCCCTGAAAAACGCATTTTGCACTACATTCCTTTTCGCTCAAAGTTACTCAAAAATATTTTACGTGAACTGAGCTTGCCCATCTCCTAGTGAACCCAAATTTCATAGAAGTAAATGTTTATTAAAAAATCCTCATTGCATTCAAAATGCATTTCTATTCATTCCGATCGCATTGAAGTCACGAAGGAACAAAAGTCTAAAAAATTATTCACGAGAACACTTTGAATTAGATGTGGAACCTGGGAAATGGGGATAGCAAATTCACTGAATAGACTCTTAAGCTTTAGAAGAAAGAGCCTTTTCACATTAGACAATGTTTTTGCAAAACATTGTGGGCCATTACGAATTTCAAGCCGAGTTGCACCGTGCGAATGGAGAATCAATGTTCACAACGTGTTGGTCATGTTTTAAAGAGCTGTCATTTTTTATGACCGAGGGCTAGCTCTAAACATTAAAATATTTTTTTCAAAGCACGGCAAATACCAAATCGAATATTTATAACGTCAAATAATTTGGTCGAATATTTTAGGGCAAAAATTTAAACCAGTTAACTGATCAAATACCAAATAGTATTTCGAATATCAAATTATTCGACGTATTTGGTTTTCAAATAGCCAAATAGTTTGTCAAAAAAAAAAGTAATTGAATCACGGTTCGTTTTACTTGAAAATAGTAAAATATTAAACCAAATACCGTATAGCCTAGAACAAAGTTCCCTGGGCGAACTTGGTAAATCAGTGGTATAATGACGGGCCCGTCCTAAAAGATGGTCTTTTAAATTTTTAATTATACTTAGCCTTCTCTAAGGCTTTTAATAAAAAACACTGAAGGGGGTCCATTGTCTCAGGCTGCAGGCGGGCCCAGAATTTTATATTACGCCACTGTGGTAAACTCTAACAAATTAATTCTAATTGTTGAACAAAATGTCTTTATTTTCAACCTTCCTTCGAACAATTTTTTCGATTTGATCAAAATGAGTTAATCGTAACCTACAAAAATATAGTGCATATCACCTTATCAATTATCATACATATTTTAATTGGGTACCATGGCAAAATAATAATAATAATAATTAACTAGGCTAATACCCTAAGTACCACTCCAGGACCAAGTCTTCTAGCGACTTTTAACCTTTAGTAACTACTAACTACAATGAAAATCAAAGGACATGCTACATACTTCATAGTTTGCAAACACTTAATTAAAATTTCAAGTTTTTAAATATATTTAAAACGCGAGGGAGCATATCTTTTGGTACAAATTAGAATATTGCATTTATATTAATTTTAAATCAATAATTATTAATTTAGTTAACTCAAAAATTCTAAACAGAAAAATCCATAAAGTTACTTACTTCATCTTTCCTCCTGGTTTTATTTTTGTTTTGGACTTGGTTTACGTTTTAGACTCAATTTTAGTTTTACTTTGCTATTCTAGAAAATTCAATAACAAAAGAGAACACGTGAGTAATCTAGCCAATAAGCGCTAGAATTCACAGCTTCTGCCTTTCGCTAAGACGTTTTAATACAAACGGTATAGATAACGGACGTGCAAGCTACTCTTTATATGGTCCTTCGCGCTGTGGCCTAAAGAGAGGTGCCAGAAATAAGCACTAGTTCGGAAATTTCACAGCGTTCTCCTCTGATGGCCTTGAACTTCAACAAATTAGAAAAAGACCCACGGTTATTCGACCAGTTTGCAAACTATTTGAAAATACCAAATACTTTTTCCCTATCTTTTCGAATATTCGACTATTTGATCAAAAAATTCGATTATTCGCGAACTTTTCCAAGCGCTATTCGATTCGACGAATCGAATATTCGATTTGGTATTCGATCGAATTATTTGGTCTGACCAAATATTTTGCACACCCCTATTAAAATCTTATCATTTTCGTACGCATCCTTTTGATTACACAAAACAAAATCATAATTTTAATATTTAACATCTGTATAAATGTAAATTATCATAGTTTATGTATAGAATTACTCGTTATTTTCTTCGTATCAGCAAAAATATTGGCCCTAAGTTTGTGGAGTTTGTCGATCGCCGTGGCAAAGCTAAGCTCGTTCATTTAGGAGATTAGGTTTTGTAAATTTTTAATGGGAAATCGCATCCTCTTCCAAATACGCCTTTTCAGATAGAAATGCGCTATTTCAGAAACAATATATTTTTCATCGGACAGGGACAAATATACAGCAAATGTTGTATAACGTTCGTGTTCGGAACAAAGGAATGAGTCTTAATTAAATTGAAAAAGAACAAAATGCCCAAAGGCTAAACACATTCCGTCGCTTCAAAGTCCCTGCCACCAGATAGGGTAAGGACTCCGCCAGAAACGCGCGGTATTGTTAGAGACTCGTTCAAATAAAAAGTCTCGAAACAGAGATGAGTTAAAACCGGCACGCGTCGCCGTTAAAACAAAACCACGTTACTTGAGATACGTTGTTTTGTAAAAATTGACATATTTAGATTCTACACCCCAAAACGTATATAACATTAAAAACATTAATAGGTTGCAATTGAATTTCTTTTTTTAAATCGAGAAAACATTTAAACGTATCTTTCATATTCACAACTCATTTCGCGCAAAAGCACGTATCTTGCTTATTTTCAGCTCCTATTTCACTTCATGACGCAAAACCACGTATCTCCAAAATTTCCCTTTATAAAAATATTTTTAAATTAAAATCCTCATAAATTCAATATTGAAACGAAATTATTTAACTATAAAATTAACTCACATGTAATAACCTAACACGCGATTTCACAAGTCCCTGCAAAATTAAAAATCCATTTTTCTCAAAAAGGCACGATTCTAAACATCTTTTAATTAATTAATATCTCGGCCGCCAAATAAGCAAATTCAAAAATTACACTTGTTACGCGTTTAGAATAGTTAAAGCTTTAACAAATAATATTTTATAAACATGTAATCATTAAGGCGCTATAAGTATCGAGAGAAGTGGATAAAGTTAAACTCAATCAAATAAAATTATATAATAATTAAGGTGATAAATTGGAATGGTACTTTTAAAAGATTTAAAATTATTACCTATTTAACAAAATAAAACAAACCACATCCATTTATATTACATTAGTGCGTAACTATTGGACCGAGCACGTATAAGATTAATTAATTAAGATATGGTTCGCACGCTAAAATAATGCTACACTTTGATCTTAGCTAAAGGATAAGGGAGCTAGTTATCAAATTAAAAACAAAATATTTGGTTTAAATTCACTAAAATTTTGGTAAAAATATAGCGTTAGCTTAGCTATAGGGCTTACAGGTCATTAATGACTTAGCCCAAAACCTATTAATGCAAAACATAAGCCAAATGCCTAATAATTTGAAATTGAAATACCAAAACAATTCGAAGCTACTATGTCTCGTTGTGCTAGTAGAACTAAAAACTTGGATTTTCGCAAATAGGAATTCTAGACTCGCTTGACATTTTCCCTCAAGTATCAAAATCTTGAGCTTAACGGTAATTATTTCCTTTGATGAGAGCGAGACTCCGACAGATAGATTAAGCATCCGAGCTAACTCGACAAACCATTACTTATTTCAGAGGCTTTGCCGACACAGCTGGAGTCGAGATGCTTGTTTCTTTCCTTCATTGTAATCCGAGCAGACCGATCGATTTCTACAGGGCCATTCTATATTTAGAAGTGAAACATAGCTATAAAATATGCCTCCCTGTATTGATAATGCTTCCCTCTAGAAACACGCACCTTCGCGAGCTCCCACTGATTTTTGAAATTCCGTTTCCTAACTAGAGAGGTTAAGCCAAGGCTCGAAAACTTGTAAAGCTGGTTTCACACTCGACGGAAAATATGCCGGAAAGACGATAATAAACGCCGAGCTGAAAATTGATTCCCATTCGATATACCGCTAACGTTCAACTTTACGCTACTAATTTTCCGTCGAGTGTGAAACCAGCTTAAGTGTGTAGACGTACCTTTGTGTGTATAGCCTGCACCTCCTACGGGACTCGAAAGTCGAAATACATATAAGTAAGTACGTATCCTTACGCCGCGTCAGTTTTACATTCAACCGGAATAATATAAGCGGTATATTTTGAGCCGTGATGTGGTCTACACATCCGCGTTTTGGCGGGAATTTTCCAGCCATTGGAAACTGCCTTGACTCGACGAAGTTATTTGTTCCATTTTAAGATTAGAGTTACCCAAATTTTCAATTTCAATTATTTGAAAGGTGGAGATCACCATTTTCAACATCGAAATAATTTCTAGTAGTTATTGCTTATTATAAGGTTTAAGGGAGGTTCCCCCGAGCTCTTCGGTTTCCCCTTCCATAAAAACTTGTTGAGTTGAGGTTAACGGTAATAGTTAGTGTAGGGAGCTGTTTCCTCGCGTGACATGCTAGGCTTGCCACCACCCTCCTACGCATTGTAACCCGGCCACCTGAATTATTGGCTTTAAAAGTCGCTTGATGACTTAGGCCTAGGGTGGTGCCTTGGGTATTAGCCTAGCTGGAAAAAAATTATTATGTATGTATTATAAAAACGAAAAATGATAAATAACTGAATATCGTTTATTTTGAAAAATTTCAAATTTCTAAGGAACATTCCTCGGGCAGGGGGACATTTACTTGGTTTAAATTTGAATGACCTTGAACAATGTCTTCAAGGTCATTCAAAAACTATCTCGAGAACCGTTGGGTTTACGGATTTAGTTCAAATTAGGAAGATGTTGCTCGCCATATTATTAATTCAAAAACTTTGATTTGACCAAACGGAAGCCGATAAATTGAAGTTTTGCGAGAAAGAATAATTAATGCCTTCCGTGACATTTCAATTGAAATGTTGTTGAACTCCGTCGTTAATCGAGCTCCAGCATGTATCGTAGCCGACGGTGGCATAATTGAACCGTTGTAAACTATTCAGTATTTATTTGATTAAGTCACGTTAAAACTAATCAGATTATTTATTATCAAACACTGAATTCATTAACATTCAATTCCTCGGCTTCTGATTGGTCAAATGTGTTCAAATCAAAGTTATTTGAACTAATAATATGGCGAACAACAACTTTCTAATTGGAACCAAATCCGTAAACCCAACGGTTCTCTAGAATGACCTTGAAAACAGAGCTCAGGTCAATCAATTTTACTCTAGTAAACATCCCCCTGCACGAGGAATGTTCCATAGATATTTGAAATTTAAAGAAAAAACTTTTTTTAGTTGTTTATAATTTTTCGTTTTTAGTGGACAACCTGTATATACATATTATATATATATATATATATATATATATATATATAATTTCTACATATTTTATATATATATATATATATATATATATATATATATAATTTCTACATATTTTATATATATATTTTATATATGTATATATATTATATATATAATATAATAAATATTACATAAATATTATGTATTTATTTCTATTTATGGTGAATGACAAAAAAACCAAACAGCCCGGTATTGAAGCTCACGTTGGTGCCATTTTTCCTTCCCCCACTTATTCGGTCTGAAACTTCGAGCATCGTTTTAACATCGTTATTCTCCCTAAGTTTAAATAAATACATTCCGGCTTTAAGTATATTTTCGAGAGAAAAATTTTGGAGGCCGAAATGTCCATTTACTAAAGATCGCCCATTAGGGAACCTCTTTCCAAATGGACAGTTATCTCGTAAGAAACTTATGAAAAAAACATACATTAACGGGATGGTCCATTTCACGTCTGTAAAGCATTAAGGAAACCCACAGATGTCTCACTTGACCAAACGCCTGCAGAGCATGGAGGAAACTTTGACCTTGCCGTTTAAATTTCGACGTGGCGCGACGCCGAAGGCTTAGAGAACTATTTTGCATACCAATAGGACTCGGAAGAGGAAATTGCCTATTTGAATATTGTCGCGACAAAATTATATTTGCCTAATTACATAACAATGGTTATGATTTGCATTATAACGAGCTAGCCAATAGCGGATTAAGCGACTTTAATAGGTGGCCTTAGGCCTAGTGTCCTGGAAAGGAAGATATTTAAAGCTAACGAAGGTGTCATTGATTCCCCAGACTAGGTATGTATGTAAATTCCTTTGAACCACTACGAAGAGTGAGAACATATCCCAACGAAATCTGAAAACCAATTAGCGAAAATAAATTCATTTTTACTGTAATAATAGGGTCAAATAGGAATCGAATTTTGGAAAATAAAAAGCAAACAAGGATTGGACCTTTTTGGGGTTATCAGTACAGTGTAGCTATTTTGATTTTTTTCGAGTTACGCTGCCGATATCAGAGACAGATATTGACAGCGAAACCCGAGAAAAAGTCAAAATTCCTACACTGTACTGATGATAGCGTTAACCGAAAATTATCCGAATAAAAACCAATTTTTTGCATATTAAATCGTTTTATAACCGCGAATAATATCCATATAAACAGTCAACCGAAATTGTTATGAATAATCGAAATTTTGTCGGCTAATTTATCTGTTCCGCCGAGCTCTAATTTATGATAGCGCTTCCAAACGTCCTCAGATAACAGTTTGCGTTATATAACCTGAGCAAATCCTTACTATATATAAGATATCATATTATCCGCATTTACTCTCAGATATTCTTAGATCGGTTTGAGTCTATTTGATCGATTCCCAAATGATCGAACGGGTCCCATTTGATCGAATTTCCATTTGATCGAATTGCATTTGATCGAATGGCATTTGATCGAACGAAATTTGATCGAAAGCTACTGTAGGGTAAAACTACTAGTTTTTGGGAGTAAATCGAAAAGGCAACATCTAGTCAGAATGAGATACAGTAGACTTATGAATAATAATTATTTCTTTAAACTGTACTAAAGAAAAATAACCATAGTACTTCAAAAAATAATTTACAGAAAAAAACCTGAGCGCAGTGACGTAGAATTATAATTAATAGCAAGACCTATTAAAAAAACGAACTCTGTACCTAATTTTTAGCAATAGAAGAGCCGTGAACGTGGTCAGACCCCTCGTATACAACGGTGCATACGCGCCTACGGCGCGCGTACATCAACATAACCTAACCTAACCTGACCCTATTTATATGTATCAAAAACAACGGGCCGTTATCGTCAATGTCATAAAAATTCCATCATATAGTGTATAAAGTAAAAATCTCTTCATCTTTGTGGCTTAATACAGATAAAGCAATGAATTATTCCATCATTATTCCTTCTGCACTTAAGCAATTAATTATTCCATCATTATTCCTTCTGCACTTCATATTGACATTCGGTAAAATAAAAACATACCAACTGGTACTATAAATACTTTTGAATTCGATCAAATAGTATTCGATCATTTGAAGGTTCGATCTTATGAAACAAATGACAAATGGGAATCGATCAAATGGAATTTCGATCAATTGCAACGTATAATGATCGACTGTCGATCACATATTTTTCGATCAAATGGACCAACACCCTTAGATCAGTTGGTATGGGTCAAATTAAAAACCAACAGTTTGAACCCGAAACTAATCTGATTTGATAATAGACGGAGAGACAGATGTCTCGTAGTTATCGATTTGACATATCTCCCGATTAAATTCTGTTCGAAATTTTTATTGTCATTTCTTTTGATTTGCTTTTCATAAGATTATATAATCAAAGTATAAGTCAGATATGTGTTCAGCTAATAGAATGAGATGAATCAGCTCAAATCGGTTACTATAGGGATAAGGAATCAGTTACAATTTATCTGAAAATTTCGATCTGAATAGCCTGATCAGTTGGCAGTTGGAAGCGTAGAGTAAGATTCGGGAAAATAAATTGTGTCTAACCAGAGGCTTCTAAACATAATTCATAGCTCGATCGCGAAACAAGGGAATAAAAAAATGAGAGTTTTTACACAATTGTAGTTGAAACTGTAATAAATAATATATAAATAGAATATATTAGGCGCTATATGTATCAAGAACTAGTAAATAGTAAGTAATGTACTATAGAGACAGATACTTCATGGTTTAAAATAAACTTTTATTAAAAAGAATATTGGGGAAGCTTTTCGAGTCCACTCGCTCCTTTTCAACCCAGATAGAAATGGCGAAAAATCCAAATACAAACAGATAGCAAAATCAGCGTACAGTTATTTTTTTTGAACGCGCTCTTCCGTTTTTCTGGCCTAAAAACCTTTTAAAACTATAATGTCCATATGCCTATGGGTTGATAAAATTACATAAAGATAATAAACCGTTACGAATAATTGTGGGCTCTCAAAATAGCGTCTTGTACAATGTGGCCAAAATGATTCTTAAGGTGATTAATCCATTTGTTGGGAATAATGAATTCAGTATCAAGAATTCTTATGATTTAGTCGAAACATTAAGAAGAATAAAAGTGGAAGATAATTTTGAATTAGGTAGTTTAGATATTATAAATTTATATACCAGGATACCGATTAATAAAGCGTTAAAAATATTAGAATGTAAATTAAAACAATGAAACAAATTTAAAAGCACAGACGAATTTAAGTGTGGATACAATCATAGAACTCTGTCGCTTATGTTTAGAAAACTCTTTCTTAAGGTTTGAAAATAAGTATTTTAAACAATTGAATGGGCTAGCAATGGGCAGTCCCTTATCGCCGGTAATAGCCAATTTATTTTTAGAAAATTTAGAGGAAGATATTTTTACGGATCCGCAGCTTAAACTTAACGAAAAAATATTTTTTTGGAAAAGATTTATGGACGATATATTAATTATGAAGGACCAAAGTTATAAGAATGACACGCTTTTGGGGCTAATGAATAATTTGGACGATGACATTAAATTTACCTATGAGACAGAAAAGGATAAGAAGTTACCGTTCTTAGATATTTTAATAATTAGGGAAGGTGACAAACTAAAAAGTAGAATGTACCAAAAACCAACTGATATGCACAATCTTTTATAAATTTCAAATCGTCACATCCCAGGAGTGTAAAGGTAGGAATAGTTAAATCGTTAAAACATCGGATTGAAACCATTTCGGATTGGCCTATAGAAGATAAAGCGCTATATAAACAGTGGTGGGCAAAATCGCGATTTTTTTCGCATCAAATTCACCCGTTAGCTTCAGCACATAAAATATCAGATAATATATTTTAATACGTTCGAAGCTTTCGCACTGTGATCTGTTATTGGAAACCGATTCTCCTGAGTAGGCTTTCCCCAATTCGTTGATACGATCGTGGCTCTAGAGATCTGCTAAGGCTTTGTTCGGGGGAAAGAAGTTCAGTTTTTTTAAGCTAAATCGAACGAATTAGTTATTTCTAAATCAAAAAGAAGATTCCCGTAAATTGATTTGTCGATGCAAATTCGAGAATAGTTCAAATTTTGGAATGGGTAGCTGAACCTCCAGGAGTTTGAATTCGAGTTCGAGATGCGAATTTGGGAAAATTGTACTGAGGAGTTCAGAATCACAATTCAGAATTTATTTCATCTAGTGGGAACATCATTTGACGTTTTTGCTTCTACCACTAGAAATAGTTGAATCAGGATCATGATTACTATTCAGTGACTAAATATTGATCTTATCACATACAATCGGAAACATCGTAAAAAATTCAACACCGTTTGTATTTGAAAGTTAGATTGACGTTGAATAAATAGCATTATAACTAGAGCATAGCGCCGAACCAATTTTCAACGGCGGCGGCGGTTACGATAATTAGTTCGTCGGCGGCGTTGAAAAAAATCGGCGGCGGCGGCGCCCAAGGGAAAAAACTCCACCCACCTTAAAAATAGCGCCAGCCTTTTAATAGACCGCTAGAACTTCAACTTTTTAAAATAATACATTTTTAATAGAATGTATTTTATTAAAATAGGAACCACTTGTTTCCAAAACGAGAAAGAGGTAACTTTTGTTACACACTATCATATTTAACTTATTTAATCATAAGTGTGCCATACAGAACTTTTTCTCAATGAGACCTTGTTGCAAGGATATGACGTAATTGACGTCACTTCCCAGTCGATGACGGTTTTATCGTCATCAAAAGTAGTTCTGGCGTGGAGGGAAGTTAAAATCAGTTTTACGCGACGTTAGTCCGTATTTTCTTTGGCGGCTGTGAAACAAGGTCTCATTTAAATTTTTAATACAGATATGTTAAACAGAGGCACACTTATGAGTAACTATGTTACATATGATACTATTAAACTAAATCATTTACGCTAGTAATAACAATACTGTACTTATTTACTACCATTTCACTAGTATTATTACCATAAGTTGATCATTAACTTATGTTATTACCTATACACTCTTTTTAGAAACGTTTACTGGGCGCCTCCATTATCGTACAGACAACTGACGAGCCAGCCCTCTACCACAGTAATTTCATCCCCCCAAAACCGGTTTTTACACACAATCCTAACGATTTGTGTGTATTAGTCTCGTGTGTATTAGTCTCACGTACAGTGTAGCCGTTGCCGCCGATGCCGCCGATGGCGCCGTGTCACGCATACCTCTTCAACGGTTAGCCTTTAATAAAGTTTTCAAATCGGAGCCCAAGAAGTTGGGAATTTGCCCAATTTACTATTTTCGGTGATTTCCTTTATGTGGTAGATATTTTGTTTAAAATTAAGTTCGATAACGTTAAAAAAATATTATTGGATAGGTTAGGATTCAGCGGACCTACAACTTCGGTTATATCAGTAAATATTAAATTTAAGTATAGTTTTCAGGGTAATTTACGGGACCCCAATTTTCGTGGTTTTATATTTTCGCCTAAAACTCTACATATTTAAGTCCGATTTTCATGAGAGTTATATTTTTGAATAGCTGTGGTTTACATGTAAACAAGAATTGCAATTACGTTGCTTAAGTTTAATTCTAAGTAAGGCTTTTGGGCAGCGTATACGGAGCCCCGCAATTTCAAACATTGTAAATCCGCGTGTTTATAGAGGTCTACGCGCCCGTTTCCCTCTGGCGTTTTTCAAGGCCGTTCAGAGTGGGCCGCGCTTTCAACGTATGAGCAGAAGTAACAATTAAGTATGACACTGATCGGCCTAGTCTTCGGCGTATGACCAGAAGTAACAAATAAGTGTGATCAGAAGTAGCCAATAAGTGTGATCAGACGTAACTAATAAGTGGATCAGAAGTAACTAATGAGTTACTAGAAGAAATAAGTGTGACACTCAACGGCTGACTAGTAGTAACAAATAAGTGTGATCAGAAGTAAAAAATAAGAGTGACACTGATCGAAGGAATCTTCGATGCTTTCCAAGTATGACTAGAAGTAACAAATAAGTGTAAATATGTATATATGTGTGACCGTGGATATATTTTGGTTGCGATACCAGCGTTGCAGGTTGCTGTGAATAGCTCAAACAAACTTAACACATTAGAAGAATTGTGTGTATTCTGACCGTCGTACGTCTTGTTTCATCATAGATCGTAGTTGGTAAGGTAATGGCGGTCGATTGGGAAAGCCCGTTTAAGTCTATAATCACAAATTATTTTATCTTTGTATCAAAGGAATTTTTGTAATACAATAGACTAGTTATTGCTGAATGCAGCTGATACGTTTCTGTACTTAATACAAAATACTAGGCGAGGCAAATCCGGTGTCCAAAGCCGTTTTCGTTTATCTCTCTCCGATCCCAGCTGTCTGTGCAGAATATCTTGGTGCAGTGGTGCCAGATCTTTTCTAATTTTATAACGCGAGTACGGTGCACCCAACAGCCTAGAAATCGTAGCACTACCAATAGAAAAATCTATGTAGTTCGAATTTAGATCTCTAAACACAATTATTGTACTTTAATAATGGAAATTAATTCGGCGGCGAAATAAAAATGTTTCGGTGGCGGCAGCGTTTCGGCGTTATCTAAATAATGGCGGCGGCGCTATCCTCTAATTATAACTCATTTTCTCAAGATAATTGGCGGGGCCGAGCTAGAGGTATCTGAGCATTTGACAAGTTATATTTAATTTAAAAGGGTTAGAACACGAGCCACGCATTGTCAAGATCACACATTACGTCAGAATGTATAAAAACACCCACACCCCCACCCACACCCACACCCATACGCGCACTACATACCGCACTGGGACCCCATCGGTAAATGGATCGACCAATAGTTGACGACCAAATAAGTACCCGCTTTATTTATCAATAACTTGCGTAAAAAACCTTTAACGATGAATCGGAAAAAAAAAACCTGTAGAGGTGATCTTATTCCGATATGGAAAAACCAAAAAAAAACAGAGATAGCCCAAAATTCCTAAAAGACGTGTGTCTTCATAAAACTACACATATAAGGACATTTTATTTTCTAATAGTGTGTTTCATATGTATAGTTTCAATGGAACACAACAAAGGATCTCACAAGGTCGTTTCAAGACAAATTTAACACTGGAAGAGAAAAACAAAGTTAACGTCCTCATATGTATAGTTTAAATGGAAACACACAGAAGGTTATCACATTGCAGTTTAAATACAAATAATACACTTTCAGAAAACCAAAGTGGAGGTCCTTATATGTATAGTTGCAATAGAACACACGAAAGGTTCTCACAAAGTTTTTTCAAGACAAATTTAACACTGGAAGAAAAAACAAAGTTAAGGTCCTCATATGTATAGTTTCAATAAAAGCCACAAAAGGTTCTCAAATAGTAGTTTAAATACAAATAACACACCCTATCAGGAAATCATAATGAAGGTCCTCATATACAGGGCCGTGCAGAGGTATCCTGGGGCCCGGGGTCAAATTTACTCGTGGGCCCCTTCGATTTTTACCCCCCCCCCCTCGAGCCCTGAAACTTTTTCCCAACTTACCTTGATTTGCACCCCACCTTGTGCTTCTTGGATGGGCCCTGCAGCTACGGGTCCCCCTCGTGGGCCCTTTTCATCCGGGCCCCGGGGATTTTGCCCCCCCCCCTCTGCACGGCCCTGCTCATATGTATAGTTTCAATGGAAACACTCGAAGGGTAGCCATATGAGTAGAATTAATGTAAATACATTAATTTTACCTAAATTAACATTTTAGGTAGTTATTGAGGATATTATAAATGTAATACAGGGTCGTTCTGTGTGGGAGAAAAATTCCTGGGGCGGTGAAAAACTGCCCACAAAAATTTCAAGAGGGCCCACCGCCGTGCTTCCCGGGCCCCCAAAGCAATTGCATTAATAGGACGGAATAATTGGTTTTGAAAAATTCAATACATGCTATAGTGGTTTCAATTTGGACGATCATATTTTAACAAATCTTTAAAAAAAATTAATGTTAAAAAGAGCCTTCAAATATAATTGGGCCCAAGGCCCCAAAAATCTTTAAGACGGCCCTGTTGCCAGCACCTCCATCGGATACTTTTAAGCACAAGTGCCCAAGACTATATTTGGCAGAATTTTCTCTGTGCGGCCCTCATGTCGTATAATGGAATGTTTCAGGTTCCATATCAAGGATGGCTATTTGTGAAGTGTTTTATCACGCAGCGCCTTTAGTTCTTGGTTTAGATTTGTTTACACAGTTGACCAGTTGTTCCATTCGCTCTTCAGTAGCAGTGCCAGGGAGTAAGCAAGATAATTCCACCAAGGGGGCCCAAAAATAATATTCGCTAAACCATTTCGCGGTTAAGTATTTATTTCCTGAAAACAATAAGCTAAAGAAGAGGCCCCAAAATGCTTCTAAACGGTCCAAATTTTAAAAACTTACTTTGCCTACCTTGCTAACACTTTCTGGCAACGCCGCTGCTGCTCTTTTACTATCCAACCAGTGCCAGTAGCCGCTTGGATTATTAAATTAAATTATATTTTTTTCTTTATAAGTGTGCCCTAGTAACTTAACAATGGCCTTACTTAATTACAACTTATTTTCTGTTAAACGCAGTTTTTCACGAGTTTGGAGTGGATGTACCAAACAATGTATATTAAAAAGCTTAACCTTTTACTGTAAGGCACTTGTGCAAGATTGGTTAGATATGTGACAAAAGCTTTGTTCGTTAGTATCAATGAACAATTTCGAATTAACAAAAATATTTTTAGTTTACTAAGTAAATAATAACCTGGCGCTTTAGGATCGTCGTGTTCCCAGGGGAGGGGGGCGGCTCAGCCCCCCCAGGTTTTATTTCAGAGGAGGCCCGAGTGCGCTCTGCCCCCCGGATCGTCGCCGCTGCTTGATTCCAGATTCAAGGGAAATTCTCACTACGCTACTAGAAAAATCACAATTAGCAATCGATATAAAATGTAATAAAAATCGCGAGTTCGAACACTCGCTACAATTCTTTGCATTTTTGTTCTGTAAAGGAAACCATGGTCTTACTTATTTGAATCAAATTTCTGAGTTTGAATCCCTCACTACTGTTAGTCCTATCTCGCATCTCGAGTGCAATTTGAAACCCCTTAGAGTTAAGCTATCGGTCGCAACATTTGAAGCTTTGAGTAATCGAAAAAATTTCGATTCGCGATTTTGAAACAAAGCCTGTAAAACTGAGCCGATCGTAATCACAAATCTAATTTGCCTATCATTTCTTGGGAGATATCACGTTCATGAAAAAGATTTATAGATTTGAGAATATTCTGCATCGAAATTGTGATTCTAATCGAAGCTTTAAAGCTGGATTAGAATAGTGATTGATAATTCGATTATTACTTTAGCCAATAGTATCGCTAGTTGAACGATTTCAAATTACAATTTGTAAATATATACGTTCCAATTTGTAATATAAAACCAATAGAAGGAAATGAATCACGGTTTTGCCCACCTATGTATATAAAACACAATTATTGAATTGTAATTATCCTAAAAAACTGGTAGAAGACATTTTTGCGACAAATCTTGTAAAAAATTATAAAAACTACACGGTAACGAGAAATGATAAAATATTAGTGTTACCTTATGTAAAATCAATAACCGAAAAAACCAACCGCCAATAAAACCATTAGGAATAAAACTTGTTAGCTCTAACCAAGGTTCATTGGGTTCGCTCTTAATTAAAAATAAACCGGATAAAAAATTTGATGAAATGACTGGAATTGTATATGAGATCGGTTGCAAATGCGGAAAAAATATATAGGTGAATCGAAGCGGTATTTAAATGTAAGGATTAAAGAGCATAAGAATTGTGTAAAAGAGGGCAATAGGGAGAACGGGATAGCCGAACACATGTGGAGTTCTGGCGGCGACGGACACGCCATCAAGTGGGAAGAAGCGAGAGTGTTGGGAAAATAATTTTTTTTTTATTGCTGACAGAGGGGGTATGAACCTAAACTGGGGAAAGGTGAAAGTGAGTAATTGGGGCAGTTTTAAAAGGTTTTTAGGCCATAAAAACGGAAGAGCGCCTTCAACAAAAATAACTGTACGCTGATTTTGCTATCTGTTTGTATTTGGATTTTTCGCCATTTCTATCTGGGTTGAAAAGGAGCGAGTGGGCTCGAAAAGCTTCCGAAATATTCTTTTTAATAAAAGTTTATTTTAAACCATGAAGTATCTGTCTCTATAGTACATTACTTACTATTTACTAGTTTAAATTAACCATGGTTAAATTTTGCGTTTATGATGTATCAAGAACGATGGATAAATTGCGACCTAAAACGAAAATTTTAAATCTTTTTTATGAAGCAATTAAGGGACTTAATGGAAAATGTGCCGTAGACAGATTTTAAGTAATTACTTATTTAACAAAATAAAATTAACAAGGTATAAATTTTTTTGAAACAATAACTAGAGGTTTAATAAAAATGGCCCAAATCAGATCACAGTTTTAGCTCCAAAAAAATAAAGAGTTTTACTAAAATCCAAAGGTCTAGAAATCTGACCCAAAAATGACGTTAATCTTCACATTCGTAGGCTCACACTTAATGGTTAAATGGCGCCTTCTGAAAATTGCGTCTCTCGTGAGAGATTCTAGAATTTCTTCACTTTGTTAAAGGTGGACCGCCCGGGAAGTACGTCCATAATATCAGAAATGAATGGAAAGAACTTCTGATGGAAGTTCAGTCCCCGCGGGACAAATCCCTGCGTGTGTCATGATTTATGTCTTTCTGGTTCGGTTTCTTCCTCACCGGCGGGTCTCAAACGGACACACTATTGGAATTGAAATCATTTTTCTTTGTTCTTGTTGCGAATGGAGAAAATTGAAACAGAAAGGAAACTTTTAAGACTATATCTTCATATTTCATTTCAACCCATTCGGGCCGTGCTTGCGGTCTAGCTTCACTCTTCCGTTCGTAATACATGCAGCCTTGAAAACGAAAGCTTTAGTCTTTGTTCTTGTTCTGAACCTTCCGGGTAGATAAAATCGAAACCCCAGGGAACTTTTCAAACTAGGCAGGCTTAATTACAATGCAGACGTACTCTTAATTGCTTGACCATGATGCGCGTGTGCAATTATTCTCAAAACGGACTTGAACGTGAACGTGAAAACGAGCATTTTCCAAACACCACATAGATCAAAACGACGCGAAACGTTTGCGAGGGTACGTGTGTTGAAGCGCGGTAGTTGATAACTTGGATGAGTAATATGTTACGAGATACAGCACTCTTCCTTCGTTAGAGCACTCTCGTGTTTGATACGCGAAAAATTAAGCTTGTTCGGCAGTTTCCCTGGCAACGTGATCCCGTGCCCAACTTTCTAGAATGCCTCATTCAAGGTAAGGTTGCATTTCGTTTCGCGATCAAAGTACTTTATTTTTCTGTAACGTTCTCCCAAGTAGTTAACGTATCGATGGCACTTTAAAATTGTCTCACGACACCTCTCTAACATTTTTCTCCGTGGTTCTCCGCAGCCCCAGTTTTAAAAAGGATGTGTATTATTCAAAAACCAGTTCTGCGGACTGAAAAACCTACGTTTTTCTTTTCAATAGTAAATTTAATAAGGGACAGATTTAAAAATCTAAAAAATTATCAAGAAAGGGAGCGTCCATTAATTACGTGAGGCGATTTTGGTGATTTTGGCGATTTTTTGATCCCACCTCCCCCTTGGTGAGATGTCGTGAGATTTGTCTCGACCCCCTCCCTCCCCCTAATATCACGTGAGATTTTTCAAAATGCGTATTTTTAGTGTAAATACGTTAATCTGTGTTTGATTGCGTTGGATTATTTAAAAATAATAATAATTTGCTTAATTATTTGTATTTTAGACAGAACGTAGTCTTGAATCACAGTGAGGAAATCGAACAATAAAATACTTAAATTTTAAGTATTAAGGATCTACTAAAATTCGCAAATTTACAATGTTTCTTGCGGAAAAAAAATTACGTGATATTTGCCGAAACCCCCCCCCCCCTCCTCCACGTGAGATTGGGTGAGTTTCAGCTCGACCGCCTCCCTCCCCTAAACCCCTCACGTAATTTATGGACGCTCATAAAGGACAAATTTAAAAATCTAAAAAAAACTAAAAAGTATCCGATATTCAAAATAGTTATGGAGTTCTCGCAACAGCAGGTGGCACTCATGGTGCATATTCATTGTGAAATTACACGAATAAGATTTAGTTCTCCATTTTATTTTCATTCGAATACCCTACCCGCAGAGCCACTCGGCGGATAACGCAAAAACAAACTTACCTTGGTTAATAATAAAGCGCGCGATGCTGGAATACGACCTACTTCGCGATTCGAGTCACCATGGTTACTGGCGGCACTCGAAGAACGCTAGTTAATGTTAGTCAAAGTTTCAGAAGATATGGTTTTAATGAATTTTTAAGAAATGTATTTATTCGTTCAGAGCGGCAGTAGATATCCAATTTTTGAAAATTCGTGAAAACAACCGAATAATAAAGTATATTATTATTTCAACGCAATTTCGTATCTGTCTTTTAGTAAATAAACAATTGTATTAACTCAAACTATGACAATTAATTTCCGGCTTGTGCCTTAATGCAGAGGTGGGCAACATTGTGAGCGTTCATTTTTGAAAATCTTCTCGAAACGAGTGAGCACTTCAAATACGAAGGTCGGTTGGTCTTGTTAAGCGAGAAAGAGAAATTGAGCCAGCTCAGGGTGATCGCCGATTAGTTCGCTCAGTCAGTGATTTTTCACGGCGCGGTGAGCGAGATCGGCCGATCGACGCGCTAGCCTGCTCAATTTTAAGCGCCGCTTCTACTAGCGGCGGGATAATTCGTTCACTAGAAAGCGCTGACGGCGGGCTGAGTGAGATCGCGCCGAGAGAAGCGCTAGTTTTTTAACATTGGAATTTCTCATCCCACTGAACGACGGGGTTGCATTTCTTATAAATTATTTCATAAAAAAGTGCATTGACTAAAAAAATCGACAATATAATATTATTTGTATATTTTTTTCTCACCGCGCTGTGAGCGAATTCCGGAAAAAAGACTATCCCGTCGCTCAGTGCGTTGAGAAATTCCAATTTTAAAAAACTACCGCTTATTTCGGCGCGATCTCACTCAGCCCGCCGTCAGCGCTTTCTAGTGAACAAATTATCTCGCCGCTGGAGGACGTGGCGCTTGAAATTGAGCAGGCTAGCGTGTCGATCAGCCGATTTCGCTCAACGCACCGTGAACGATCAGTGACTGAGATAATTTCACGGCGCTCGGCCTGAGCTGGTTCAGTTTAAGAGAGATAAAGTAGCATCGCCAGTATTGAGCATTAGCTTACTTGATCACTCAAATTAAAAAGGTCTGAGCGTTCATTTCAGAATTCGCTCACAATTTTTGCCCACCTCTGCCTTAATGGCCTTGGAAAACAATGAGTTACCGATTTTTATGAGGGGAATACTTTTTAAGCTGTTTAAAATGAAACGGGGCTTTCAAATTGTTTTTTTTAGTGTGGTTTTGACTAAATTCACGACAATCTAAGGAACTGCCACCAAAAAAATATTAAATTTCGCAGGACCGTCCAAAATGTTTTAATTTTCTTACTTATTTGACAAATGCGTTGACACTTTTAAATTGGGTAGCTAATGAGATCGTCTGACAAGAGCTAAAAATAGCTAAAGATGCTGAATTTAATTAAAAAGTAACCGGGCACCGGGTGGCGTCAAAACAGAATGTTTCTTCCATTCCATCCCCCTCTACGCAACTTTCGATTAATTGAACCTCTGACAATAGATAGATTGCGACATGTTACTCGTAACTAGAATTCGTACCGTTTTCTCTTTTAAGTCCTTAGGGCTTAAAAGTGAAATATACAGGGTGGCCCAATTTGCTCTGACCAGGCATTTTTCTATTGAGATATAATTTTGAAACTTCCAGGGTATGAGAATTGCGCTGTGAACGTTTCAAATTGTAAATTTGAAGACAATCGAATAACTTTTCCTTTTTTTTCAAAATTTATTTTTTGACCGATACGGTGGTAGTAAAAACTTTTCAATGAGAAAGTTGATGAGCCTACGTGAAAACCTACAAATAGCGTTCGTTTGATTGAAATCGACCTATTTTATAGGTCAGAAAAAAAAAACAGGTTGGCCATAGCAGGCCAAAGGGTTGTTTAACAAATGAGAGAACGATAAACTGGTCTAATTAGACTTAGTAAATCAACAAAACATGTTTTTTCGAACTGATTTTTACTAAGGTTTATTTAGTATTTAAACCAAAATAACCCGCAATAACGATCAGTCTGAGTGTTGCATGTTCGCAATGCCTGTGTATTCTGCTGAACAGCGCGCTTTCATGGTCCAATTATTTTATGGTGAAGCCCATCAAACGCTTTTCAGAATGCGGTTTCCAGACAGATTTCCCAGTCACAACCATTCGAGGTGCAAACCTAGAATTGGGTGTGCCCAGAGCCCGCATTTGGGGAATCCATCACGAGCACAATTTCCATCCTCATCGGGCAACACTTCATCAAGCTCTTCATGACGGGGATATGATTCGTAGGTTTGAAATTTGTAACTGGCTGTGCAATATGGAGCGCAAATCTCCGGAATTTTTAAACTTACTTTTGGTGTCCGATGAATGTTCGTTCGGGAGAGACAGGCCGTTTAATCACCAAAACAATCACACGTGGGCGAGTCTGGTCGGAGATCGAGTGATCGGTCCTTTTTTTTTGCCACACCGTTTAAATGGGCAGAGCTACTTAGCTTTGTTACAGAATGACGTCGCGGGTGCATTAGAAGACATTCCGTTAGCCAACTACATACGACTCTGTCTCCAGCATGACGGTGCGCCTCCACATCAACCTAGAGCAGTGGTAGACTACCTTTCCGCTGAACTCGAACATCGATGGATAGGCCGCAACGGACCCGTCCAATGGCTTCTTAGCTCGCCTGACCTCACACCGATGGACTTCTTCCTGTGAGGTTTCATTAAAGCTCATGTTAAGAGAGTTGTCGAATTACGTCAGCGTATCATCGATGCCTTTCAGTTGATCGCTCCCGACATGATCCATCGTGCATTCCGAAGTACGCTTCATCGCACTGAAACATGTATCGCGGCAGACGCAGGAATTATTGAACCATTCTTGTAATGTCCCAACCTTTAATTCGTTAGAAGTGATTAAAAATGCTTTTGTTTGATTGAATAGAACTTGTTTATCGTTCTCTCATTTGTTAAACAACCCTTTGGCCTGCTATGGCTAACCTGTTTTTTTTTCTGACCTCAATATCTAGGGATAAAATAGGTCGATTTCGATCAAACCAACGCTATTTGTAGGTTTTCACGTAAGCTCTTCAACTTTCTCATTGAAACGTTTTTCCTACCACCTATCGGTTAAATAAATTTTGAAAAAAAGGGACAAGTTATTCGATATTTCTTCAAATTTACAATTTGAAATCTCAAATAGTTGTTGAGAAATGCCTGGTCAGAGCAAATTGGGCCACCCTGTAGGTCCTTGTCTTAGAAGCTTTAATAATTAAGGTCAGACAGTCTAGATTAATTTTATCGTAAGCAATTACGGTAAATTGCCAAGGACTGCTATAATGGAGCTGTCAATGTTAGGAGAAAGTTTTAGTTCCCATTAGCAACGATTCTAGGAGTTGAAGTCACCTTTTGGAAGTATTTGGTGACATTAATTAATTCTATAAAAAATCAAATCGAATAAAGCTTGAGATAGGGCTAGGCTGTTGACATCTTGAGTTACAGAAGGATAAAAATTTGTGAAAGTAATCGGGAAAAAAGGTTCTAATATGGGACTTCCAAATTCAAAATGAAGGACCTAGACCTTAGGCTTTCGAGTGGGACTAGGTTTTAATCCGATGTGTAGTTAGAATAAGGTCCACCTACCAATACCGTTCTTTTTTCCAAATACTTAAAAGGCTACTCGCTACCTTCAGATCCAAGATTCTTTAGCTTAAACAATTTAATTACAATTTCGTTTAGATCCCTGGCGGTCGTATAACTGTAAACCGTGGCGTTGCCATTATTAAATGTACCTTTTTTACCTTTAAGTGTAAATGACAGTACCTCTTTCCCGGTATTGAGAGCGCTGATTAAAGATGGTAAACCAAATCGGTTTGAGCTAGGAATACAATACACTACGGGCTTCTCTCTCTCTCTCTCTCTCTCTCGCTCTCTCTCTCTCTCGCTCTCTCGCTCTACGGCAACGCAGCGCGAGCCAGAATCGCGGACATAAAGGTTTAGCGCCACCTTTTCTACATGTTTAAAAAACATTCGTCTGCTAGTTTTCGAATATAAATACTCCTCCCCATAACTTCACTTTAGGAAATTAGTTAAGTGTATATTTTTAGAATTTAATGTTGTTTTTACTAACTAGTTCAATAATTTTAATAATGGGAAGATACTATTGCTATGATAATTGTCGTAGTGACTCTAGGTGCCATAAGGATATAGTTTTTTTATCCCATACCTAAACCTGGTTGGAATGGGAAAAACAAACACATAACCCAAAAATGGATCGAGTCGATTAACCGTCAAAGCATTACTGTCGAAACTTTAAAACAACATCACCACGTTTATCATTGACATTTTGCGGATGGTAAGGAACCCACCAAGGAAAACCCTTTCCCTAAGCGACTTAAATATCCAAAAACTGTTATATATATAAAGAAATAATAATATATTTATTTGTTATATATCTGTTGCATTGCTAACGGGCTTAGACAATGCACTATAATTAATATGTTCTTGTAATAATTAATTTATCACTATCCCTAAATTTGAAGGTTCCAGAATTTTCCTTGCTTGATTTTCAATTTGCATATTGCACCTATTTTGCCAAGGAAATAAACTAAATGTTCATTGTCTATTCCTACTAAAACACGAGACTAGAAATACGCGAACAGAAAAACTAGCAGACGAAAAGTATAAAAGTGCTACGATAGATGGCGATACTTGTTATAGCCGTGAATTTTTTACTGTCCCGACTAAAACGGGAGATGACCACTCCCGGTTAGTTCGAATCATCCTACGTTTGAGTAAGAAGTTATTTCAATTTTAAAACTGTTCACATTCTAACTTATTTCCAAAACCTAGTGTCTGAAAATAATCATGTCAATTAACGCTAACGCATACGCGTTTATCTACCTAATTTCTAGAACCACGTATCTGAAGCAATTAATTAACACTAACGCATTTGTGTTTCGTTAACTTATTTCCAAAACTAGGTACCTCAAAAAAATAATTTCGAGTAAAAATCATTCAAATTTTAAAACTGTTCGCGTTCTACCTTATTTCCAAACCCAAGTATCTAAAAATTTTCGATGTGAGTTTAATTAGCTTTGAGGCATGCCATTTCATAAATGTCGGACTAATATTACGGCTGGGCTTACTTGGTACCAGCTAATTCAATTTATATATGCCGGCTATACAAATATTTGTAATCGTATTTTTCACGTTTCATCAATAGTTTTGAGATTCGTAAACTGCAGTAGGACCATTCTGATTGCTGCTCATTGGCTCTTGAAATTGTTCCGAGTGATCTAGAGAAGATATTATCTAGATTGTTCCGAGTGATCTAGAGAAAATATTATCTAGATTGTTCCGAGTGATCTAGAGATGATATTATCTAGATTGTTCCGAGTGATCTAGAGATGATATTATCTAGATTGTTCCGACTGATCTAGAGAAGATATTATCTAGATTGTTCCGAGTGATCTAAAGAAGATATTATCTAGATTGTTCCGAGTGATCTAGAGGAGATATTATCTAGATTGTTCCAAGTGATCTAGAGAAGATATTATCTAGATTGTTCCGACTGATCTAGAGGAGATATTATCTAGATTGTTCCGAGTGATCTAGAGATGATATTATCTAGATTGTTCCGAGTGATCTAGAGAAGATATTATCTAGAATTTTCCGAGTGATCTAGAGAAGATATTATCTAGAATTTTCCAAGTGATCTAGAGAAGATATTATCTAGATTGTTCCGAGTGATCTAGAGATGATATTATCTAGAATGTTCCGAGTGATCTAGAGAAGATATTATCTAGATTGTTCCGAGTGATCTAGAGAAGATATTATCTAGATTGTTCCGAGTGATCTAGAGAAAATATTATCTAGATTGTTCCGAGTGATCTAGAGATGATATTATCTAGATTGTTCCGAGTGATCTAGAGATGATATTATCTAGAATTTTCCGAGTGATCTAGAGAAGATATTATCTAGAATTTTCCAAGTGATCTAGAGAAGATATTATCTAGATTGTTCCGAGTGATCTAGAGATGATATTATCTAGAATGTTCCGAGTGATCTAGAGAAGATATTATCTAGATTGTTCCGAGTGATCTAGAGAAGATATTATCTAGATTGTTCCGACTGATCTAGAGAAGATATTATCTAGATTGTTCCGAGTGATCTAAAGAAGATATTATCTAGATTGTTCCGAGTGATCTAGAGGAGATATTATCTAGATTGTTCCGAGTGATCTAGAGATGATATTATCTAGATTGTTCCGAGTGATCTAGAGATGATATTATCTAGAATTCTCCGAGTGATCTAGAGAAGATATTATCTAGAATTTTCCAAGTGATCTAGAGAAGATATTATCTAGATTGTTCCGAGTGATCTAGAGATGATATTATCTAGAATGTTCCGAGTGATCTAGAGAAGATATTATCTAGATTGTTCCGACTGATCTAGAGAAGATATTATCTAGATTGTTCCGAGTGATCTAAAGAAGATATTATCTAGATTGTTCCGAGTGATCTAGAGGAGATATTATCTAGATTGTTCCAAGTGATCTAGAGAAGATATTATCTAGATTGTTCCGACTGATCTAGAGGAGATATTATCTAGATTGTTCCGAGTGATCTAGAGATGATATTATCTAGATTGTTCCGAGTGATCTAGAGAAGATATTATCTAGAATTTTCCGAGTGATCTAGAGAAGATATTATCTAGAATTTTCCAAGTGATCTAGAGAAGATATTATCTAGATTGTTCCGAGTGATCTAGAGATGATATTATCTAGAATGTTCCGAGTGATCTAGAGAAGATATTATCTAGATTGTTCCGACTGATCTAGAGAAGATATTATCTAGATTGTTCCAAGTGATCTAGAGAAGATATTATCTAGATTGTTCCGACTGATCTAGAGGAGATATTATCTAGATTGTTCCGAGTGATCTAGAGATGATATTATCTAGAATTTTCCGAGTGATCTAGAGAAGATATTATCTAGAATTTTCCAAGTGATCTAGAGAAGATATTATCTAGATTGTTCCGAGTGATCTAGAGATGATATTATCTAGAATGTTCCGAGTGATCTAGGGAAGATATTATCTAGATTGTTCCGAGTGATCTAGAGAAGATATTATCTAGATTGTTCCGACTGATCTAGAGAAGATATTATCTAGATTGTTCCGAGTGATCTAAAGAAGATATTATCTAGATTGTTCCGAGTGATCTAGAGGAGATATTATCTAGATTGTTCCGAGTGATCTAGAGAAGATATTATCTAGATTGTTCCGACTGATCTAGAGGAGATATTATCTAGATTGTTCCGAGTGATCTAGAGATGATATTATCTAGATTGTTCCGAGTGATCTAGAGAAGATATTATCTAGAATTTTCCGAGTGATCTAGAGGAGATATTATCTAGATTGTTCCGAGTGATCTAGAGATGATATTATCTAGATTGTTCCGAGTGATCTAGAGAAGATATTATCTAGAATTTTCCGAGTGATCTAGAGAAGATATTATCTAGAATTTTCCAAGTGATCTAGAGAAGATATTATCTAGATTGTTCCGAGTGATCTAGAGATGATATTATCTAGAATGTTCCGAGTGATCTAGAGATGATATTATCTAGAATGTTCCGAGTGATCTAGAGAAGATATTATCTAGATTGTTCCGAGTGATCTAGAGAAGATATTATCTAGATTGTTCCGAGTGATCTAGAGAAAATATTATCTAGATTGTTCCGAGTGATCTAGAGATGATATTATCTAGATTGTTCCGAGTGATCTAGAGATGATATTATCTAGAATGTTCCGAGTGATCTAGAGAAGATATTATCTAGATTGTTCCGAGTGATCTAGAGAAAATATTATCTAGATTGTTCCGAGTGATCTAGAGATGATATTATCTAGATTGTTCCGAGTGATCTAGAGATGATATTATCTAGAATTTTCCGAGTGATCTAGAGAAGATATTATCTAGAATTTTCCAAGTGATCTAGAGAAGATATTATCTAGATTGTTCCGAGTGATCTAGAGATGATATTATCTAGAATGTTCCGAGTGATCTAGAGAAGATATTATCTAGATTGTTCCGAGTGATCTAGAGAAGATATTATCTAGATTGTTCCGACTGATCTAGAGAAGATATTATCTAGATTGTTCCGAGTGATCTAAAGAAGATATTATCTAGATTGTTCCGAGTGATCTAGAGAAAATATTATCTAGATTGTTCCGAGTGATCTAGAGATGATATTATCTAGATTGTTCCGAGTGATCTAGAGATGATATTATCTAGAATTTTCCAAGTGATCTAGAGAAGATATTATCTAGATTGTTCCGAGTGATCTAGAGATGATATTATCTAGAATGTTCCGAGTGATCTAGAGAAGATATTATCTAGATTGTTCAGAGTGATCTAGAGATGATATTATCTAGAATGTTCCGAGTGATCTAGAGAAGATATTATCTAGATTGTTCCGAGTGATCTAGAGAAGATATTATCTAGATTGTTCCGAGTGATCTAGAGAAGATATTATCTAGATTGTTCCGAGTGATCTAGAGATGATATTATCTAGAATGTTCCGAGTGATCTAGAGAAGATATTATCTAGATTGTTCCTAGTGATCTAGAGAAGATATTATCTAGATTGTTCCGAGTGATCTAGAGAAAATATTATCTAGATTGTTCCGAGTGATCTAGAGATGATATTATCTAGATTGTTCCGAGTGATCTAGAGATGATATTATCTGGAATTTTCCGAGTGATCTAGAGAAGATATTATCTAGAATTTTCCAAGTGATCTAGAGAAGATATTATCTAGATTGTTCCGAGTGATCTAGAGATGATATTATCTAGAATGTTCCGAGTGATCTAGAGAAGATATTATCTAGATTGTTCCGAGTGATCTAGAGAAGATATTATCTAGATTGTTCCGACTGATCTAGAGAAGATATTATCTAGATTGTTCCGAGTGATCTAAAGAAGATATTATCTAGATTGTTCCGAGTGATCTAGAGGAGATATTATCTAGATTGTTCCGAGTGATCTAGAGATGATATTATCTAGATTGTTCCGAGTGATCTAGAGATGATATTATCTAGAATTTTCCGAGTGATCTAGAGAAGATATTATCTAGAATTTTCCAAGTGATCTAGAGAAGATATTATCTAGATTGTTCCGAGTGATCTAGAGATGATATTATCTAGAATGTTCCGAGTGATCTAGAGAAGATATTATCTAGATTGTTCCGACTGATCTAGAGAAGATATTATCTAGATTGTTCCGAGTGATCTAAAGAAGATATTATCTAGATTGTTCCGAGTGATCTAGAGGAGATATTATCTAGATTGTTCCAAGTGATCTAGAGAAGATATTATCTAGATTGTTCCGACTGATCTAGAGGAGATATTATCTAGATTGTTCCGAGTGATCTAGAGATGATATTATCTAGATTGTTCCGAGTGATCTAGAGAAGATATTATCTAGAATTTTCCGAGTGATCTAGAGAAGATATTATCTAGAATTTTCCAAGTGATCTAGAGAAGATATTATCTAGATTGTTCCGAGTGATCTAGAGATGATATTATCTAGAATGTTCCGAGTGATCTAGAGAAGATATTATCTAGATTGTTCCGACTGATCTAGAGAAGATATTATCTAGATTGTTCCAAGTGATCTAGAGAAGATATTATCTAGATTGTTCCGACTGATCTAGAGGAGATATTATCTAGATTGTTCCGAGTGATCTAGAGATGATATTATCTAGAATTATCCGAGTGATCTAGAGAAGATATTATCTAGAATTTTCCAAGTGATCTAGAGAAGATATTATCTAGATTGTTCCGAGTGATCTAGAGATGATATTATCTAGAATGTTCCGAGTGATCTAGGGAAGATATTATCTAGATTGTTCCGAGTGATCTAGAGAAGATATTATCTAGATTGTTCCGACTGATCTAGAGAAGATATTATCTAGATTGTTCCGAGTGATCTAAAGAAGATATTATCTAGATTGTTCCGAGTGATCTAGAGGATATATTATCTAGATTGTTCCGAGTGATCTAGAGAAGATATTATCTAGATTGTTCCGACTGATCTAGAGGAGATATTATCTAGATTGTTCCGAGTGATCTAGAGATGATATTATCTAGATTGTTCCGAGTGATCTAGAGAAGATATTATCTAGAATTTTCCGAGTGATCTAGAGAAGATATTATATAGATTGTTCAGAGTGATCTAGAGATGATATTATCTAGAATGTTCCGAGTGATCTAGAGAAGATATTATCTAGATTGTTCCGAGTGATCTAGAGAAGATATTATCTAGATTGTTCCGAGTGATCTAGAGATGATATTATCTAGAATTTTCCGAGTGATCTAGAGAAGATATTATCTAGAATTTTCCAAGTGATCTAGAGAAGATATTATCTAGATTGTTCCGAGTGATCTAGAGATGATATTATCTAGAATGTTCCGAGTGATCTAGAGAAGATATTATCTAGATTGTTCCGAGTGATCTAGAGAAGATATTATCTAGATTGTTCCGACTGATCTAGAGAAGATATTATCTAGATTGTTCCGAGTGATCTAAAGAAGATATTATCTAGATTGTTCCGAGTGATCTAGAGGAGATATTATCTAGATTGTTCCAAGTGATCTAGAGAAGATATTATCTAGATTGTTCCGACTGATCTAGAGGAGATATTATCTAGATTGTTCCGAGTGATCTAGAGATGATATTATCTAGATTGTTCCGAGTGATCTAGAGAAGATATTATCTAGAATTTTCCGAGTGATCTAGAGAAGATATTATCTAGAATTTTCCAAGTGATCTAGAGAAGATATTATCTAGATTGTTCCGAGTGATCTAGAGATGATATTATCTAGAATGTTCCGAGTGATCTAGAGATGATATTATCTAGAATGTTCCGAGTGATCTAGAGAAGATATTATCTAGATTGTTCCGAGTGATCTAGAGAAAATATTATCTAGATTGTTCCGAGTGATCTAGAGATGATATTATCTAGATTGTTCCGAGTGATCTAGAGATGATATTATCTAGAATTTTCCGAGTGATCTAGAGAAGATATTATCTAGAATTTTCCAAGTGATCTAGAGAAGATATTATCTAGATTGTTCCGAGTGATCTAGAGATGATATTATCTAGAATGTTCCGAGTGATCTAGAGAAGATATTATCTAGATTGTTCCGAGTGATCTAGAGAAGATATTATCTAGATTGTTCCGACTGATCTAGAGAAGATATTATCTAGATTGTTCCGAGTGATCTAAAGAAGATATTATCTAGATTGTTCCGAGTGATCTAGAGGAGATATTATCTAGATTGTTCCGAGTGATCTAGAGATGATATTATCTAGATTGTTCCGAGTGATCTAGAGATGATATTATCTAGAATTTTCCGAGTGATCTAGAGAAGATATTATCTAGAATTTTCCAAGTGATCTAGAGAAGATATTATCTAGATTGTTCCGAGTGATCTAGAGATGATATTATCTAGAATGTTCCGAGTGATCTAGAGAAGATATTATCTAGATTGTTCCGACTGATCTAGAGAAGATATTATCTAGATTGTTCCGAGTGATCTAGAGAAGATATTATCTAGATTGTTCCGACTGATCTAGTGAGATATTATCTAGATTGTTCCGAGTGATCTAGAGATGATATTATCTAGATTGTTCCGAGTGATCTAGAGAAGATATTATCTAGAATTTTCCGAGTGATCTAGAGAAGATATTATCTAGATTGTTCAGAGTGATCTAGAGATGATATTATCTAGAATGTTCCGAGTGATCTAGAGAAGATATTATCTAGATTGTTCCGAGTGATCTAGAGAAGATATTATCTAGATTGTTCCGAGTGATCTAGAGAAGATATTATCTAGATTGTTCCGAGTGATCTACAGAAGATATTAATGTCGATTAATAATCGTGACGACTCATTCACAATCTAATAATATTGGTGAATTATTAATCGTGATTAATAATCATGGCTATTCATTACCAATCGATTAATATTCGTGTACGTTCGATCCCAATAGATTCTTAATTGTAATTTATCATTTAGGTGC
Source organism: Leiobunum rupestre (assembly GCF_980474605.1). Taxonomy (NCBI): domain Eukaryota; kingdom Metazoa; phylum Arthropoda; class Arachnida; order Opiliones; family Sclerosomatidae; genus Leiobunum; species Leiobunum rupestre. Next base: position 29,386,588 of record NC_143392.1, on the reverse strand, counting down.
TATCGGTGAACGTCAGTATATTTTCATTGACCGCCATAGCTTTGGAGCGCTACAGGGCAATCATGCACCCGCTGAAACCAAGGGCCACCAAAAGCAGGGTCAAAGTGTACGTCATTTGTATTTGGGTCTCGTCTACCATTTCAGCCATTCCTTACGCCATGGTACAACCAACAGGGATTTTGCTTTCATTAACGGGACAAATAATTAATTTCCAAAATTTCGTCCGAGAAGGCGCTGAAGGTGAGGTTCATCTACGACCACGAGACCCGCAACGACACCAAACCCTTCTGCGAAGTGGTGGACTTCAATCCTCTGGCCTGGAAGATCTACAACCACTCTCTGGTCGTGTTGCAGTACCTCCTGCCGCTTTGTATCATCGTCTACGTGTACGGCCGGATGGGACTCCGTCTTCGAGAGGAAAAAACTCCCGGAAACTCCCAAGAGGCCCGAGACGCCGCGTTACAGCGAAACAAACGAAAGGTCAGTCCCATTAGGGGGTCAGTCAGTTCCCTGTCTTCCGTGTGGTCATTTTCCCCCCGAGATCCATTTGGAGAATGAACCAGGGATGCAGAGGCGTAGCCCGGAGTGTGGTTGTATGTATCCCCCCCCCCCCGAAACAAAATCCTGGCTAAGCTGATGCAGGAATGGGCATTTTTTTAACATCTAATCTCAACTCACAAGCAGCTCGTGTTAACCTCTTCTCAAGAGCGGTTCAAATAATGTTACGTCTCTCATGGGCACTGAAATCAAACGGGAAATGCGAACATTAAGGTTTGGGTTCTTGTGATAGGTAAAAAAAGGACTTTGTAAACCAATCGAGGTAACCAGCGTAAAAAAGTAAACTTAAACAGAAATTTAAGTCCCTGCTGCTTGGTTTTGCGCTTGTTTCAGCCTACTTCCAGGGGCTAGTAGGTCGTACTTTGAAGCTCTCTGGCGCTCTTTTAACTCATCGTAGGAAAATGGGGAAAAAACAGGCATACTTCTCAACTCACCCCCTACAACTACTTAAAGTTTTTGCATAAACTTTTGAAACACCTTGTATTGTCTATTTAATCAACAAATTAAATTATATGCGCCTATATTAAAAGGTGGGTAAGAATGTCGACTCACCGTGAAAAAATTTGAATTGATATGAAAACCATTTTCCTACCTTGTGCAGTTTCGTGTTTTCAGTTTAAAATCGTCTGCGTGTAACGAAATAGAAGATAAATAATAATAATAAAAATAATAATAATAATAAATAATAATAAATCAGCTTGTCGGTCTTTCATATAAATTCTAATTTTGTTTGGTGGGTCGGCATTTTTACCCACCCTTCAATATAGGAGTATGACGGTTTGAGTCTATTTGATCTATTCCCAAATGATCGAACGGGTCCCATTTGATCGAATTTCCATTTGATCGAATTGCATTTGATCGAATGGCATTTGATCGAATTGCATTTGATCGAATGGCATTTGATCGAATTGCATTTGATCGAACGAAATTTGATCGAAAGCTACTGTAGGGTAAAACTACTAGTTTTTGGGAGTAAATCGAAAAGGCAACGGTTCATACGCGCCTACGGCGCGCGTACATCAACCTAACCTAACCTAACCTAACCTAACCTAACCTGACCCTATTTATATATATCAAAAACAACGGGCCGTTATCGTCGATGTCATAAAAAATTCCATCATATAGTGTATAAAGTAAAAATCTCTTCATCTTTGTGGCTTAATACAGTTAAAGCAATTAATTATTCCATCATTATTCCTTCTGCACTTAACCAATGAATTATTCAATCATTATTCCTTCTGCACTTAAGCAATGAATTATTCAATCATTATTCCTTCTGCACTTAAGCAATGAATTATTCAATCATTATTCCTTCTGCACTTCATATTGACATTCGGTAAAATAAAAACATACCAACTGGTACTATAAATACTTTTGAATTCGATCAAATAGTATTCGATCATTTGAAGGTTCGATCTTATGAAACAAATGACAAATGGGATTCGATCAAATGGAATTTCGATCAATTGCAACGTATAATGATCGACTGTCGATCACATATTTTTCGATCAAATGGACCAACACCAGTATAACTACCAAAGTAATATAAAATTTGAAAAGATCAACGTACAAGCGTAAATTTTATAGCCCAGAAAACCCGCTTTATAGGCTAATTATAACTCGTTCGTCTCATTTAGTCGAGAGTTTAAATAGTAAAAATTTCAGGTCCCTTCTTATTTCGCTCAAGTAACCGGAATGAGCGCACATTTTCGGCCGTCTTTAGACTAAGACATTACGCTTGATACTATGAAGTTATTTAATTTAATTTAATTTATTTTATTTAATTATTTAATACATTTATATTCCACCAGAATATCCTTAGTCAGGGAAGCCCTAATTTCCAATTTGAAAGAACGCCATCTTGAACGTCGAGATCACAGTTTTCAAGGTCAAAATACCCTTGTTTAAAATAGTTATTTTTACCTCTCCGAGGGGACTTTGTACCCTAGGAGGGGTTATACAACCACCGTGTCTGTCTGTCGGTCTGTCAGGCCTGCGAACGCATTTTCGAAGCAAAGGGTAATCGCTGCGTACGCAGTTTCTTAGAATCAGGGAAAAGGTTTTTCCAGAAGCGCCCTCTTGAACGACAGGTGAGCGTTCTACCGCAGAACCACGGATACAGTTACGCTTCACTGAAAATTAAAAACTCTTCCGAGGAGAGGTATATTTTGACTTGCCAACTTGTTATTATACGAGTTCAGTATATCTTAAAGTTCTAAACATTTTGGAGGTCGAAATTAATCGCCATTTTGAAGGTTGGATCGACCATTTACTAAAGATCGCCCTGCCCCGCTTTAGGTCGCTCCCAGCAAGGCGATAGGCGGAGCCTATTAATAACGTAAGACTGTAAGGTCAAATCTCTTGGTTTTGATTGGCTGTTAAAATGGTACGGGTTTTTTCAGTCGCGACGGCTAAATAAAAAATGTTCTGCTAACTCTAGCTACAGTCTCATCTTCCCTCTGGTGGCAGACATTTGGAATTCGTGAAATCATACTCCCCTTAAATTGGGATGGAATTGCGAAGTTGGTTAAATACTGAATATTAAATATTGAATATTAAATATTTAATATTAAATATTTAATATTAAATATTTAATATTCAATATTGAATTAATGCTATTACGTGCTTAGAATTACTGATGAAAATCTAATAAATATAAATCTATAAATATAATCTATAAGAAACTATAAATATCGAAAACTATGGCTAAAGTGTGACCTAATTTAAATAATGCCTATAAAACATTTATAAGTTTTATTTGAAAATGTGCTCTGAACAGATTTTAATTTCTAACGATTTTAACAAAATAAATCCATTTATCTGACGCCATTCTTGTATAAAAAATTTCATTTAAACGTGTCAAAATGTTGGGTTGGCAGTTAGTCAATTTGAAGATGTTTTTTTAAACATTACTAGAGGGTTAATAAAAAATTGCTCTGAACTAATTCGATAGATTCTTCTCAAACGAAAAGGAAACTGATCCAAATATGACAGTTGTCGTGCCATTCGCAGAGTTTCTACAGAAGTATATTAAATTATTTATAAATAATATTAAGCCTCTGACATATATTTTAGAAAATATGATATATTTTAATCGACACTATTTTTTATTTCGAAACATATTTTAAAAAAAGCGGGAACTTGCGAACCTATTTCTCATTAAATATGTCTGATAATATTGATTGATATTTGGCAAATTTCAGGTAATCAAGATGCTGGTGATAGTGGTGGGTCTCTTCGCTTTCTGTTGGCTGCCTCTTCAATCGTACAACGTGTTTCAAGCCATCTTTCCCAATATCAACGAGTGAGCTATTTCGACTATTACTTCAAACAGAAACCCACCTCCACGTATATAGTATCGATTTTATCATTCTAAACTCATTTCCCCCGATATTTTGACTAGGTACAAGTACATTAACGTTCTCTGGTTCGCCGCCCACTGGCTGGCAATGAGTAATTCATGCTACAATCCATTCGTCTACGCCATTTATAATGTAAGTATGGACTAAAATGTTCTATTTGGAGAGAATTACCATCTTGAGACCAGAAATAATATAGCTACGCTAAGGGAGATGGGCTATTCCATATGGTTTCAGCCAATCATGCCACTATGGGTCCTACGATTTTTATAAAATTTTTGTAGACTTATTCCTTTCGTCAATTGACGAACTTTAACCGATTTCAAGGGCAAAATTTTAAAAAAATATTTTGTTACAGAATTATATTAGCCTAGCTGATTACCCGTGAATTTTAGTTATGTTTTTTTGGGAAATCTCTACCCCAAGATTTAAGTGTTAATAACTTTTATATTTTTAACATATCAACTTGAAACATTCCTTAATTTTGAAGTGTATAGTACGGAAACATCATAAAATCTCAAAAAAAAATTTACACATTTTAGTTGATTTTTAAAAATAAAAAAAATAAAAAAAAAACATTTCGGGGTGTCTGATTCTAATGGGTATTTCGTCATGTGGAGCAACTTTCAAAAATTAAAAAAAAAACAATTTTGTTACCTCTAGACCTTATGTTTCTAACGGTTTAAGTATTGTTTCGTATATTTGTATGGTTTCCCACTGGCAGACAGAAAAACCAAATCTTAGATTCTATAGAATTTATAGAATATTAATAAAAACTTCTTAAAATTTTGACGTAAATTTAATTTCTGACATTTTAAATAAATTATAATTGGTATGCAAATTTGAATTGTTTTAAATATTTGAATAAACCAGCGCATTACATTTTTTGAAAAATAATTTAATCTTAAAGCATCGGTTAAATATAAGCAAGCAATAAAATACTTAAAACACAAGCTATATTTTTATATCATGAGGAATTTATATATTTGGCGAAATATTTTTCTAAATATATTTTGGGACTTTTAAACATCTTTCTTTGGTAACTTATATTTGCCAGTTGAGTCTATAGGTGTCGGTTTTGATAAATTATAAATTATAATACTTTGCAAGGGCCCGTAACATTTTTAGATTTTGTTTGGCCACGTAAAAACGCAACCTTCTTACGCATATTTCATGAAATTTAGTAAATAATCATTTTCTCCATAGTTTTTTCTTCAACAAATGCTACAAACCACTCTTTGTCTTAAACAGCTGAAAAATATTGGCTGATGGAAATATCATCGATTAAAATATCAGATTCGCTATCTTGAGCTGCAGCCACTTTAACCCGTGTATTAAATTCATCCGAGGTTAACTGATGCGTATCAAGTTCAGTATTTGACTGGGGTACCAATTTATGGTTTGACAGAGTGCCAACGATTGTCGAAGCGAAGGAAAGTCCTTCTGAGAATTGGTCACTGTGATTTCTCACATCGGTTTTGGAAGCATAAATAAACTTTATTCCACTATTATTTTGTTTGGTCCATTGAGACAACTGAAATGGAGTTATTTGATTTAAAATCTTGCTACCAAACGCTTCACTGTACCTCCTATACCCTCACCATGGCTAGTTGCAAAGTAATTCCAACCGAGAGAAAATCTAACACATGATTGCAGAGGTTCAACAAGTTCTTACAAATTTTATATTGCGATGCAGCCATCATTGAAATAGTGGATATGCTCCAAATTTGGAGGGAAATGTTGAAGCTCCATGGTCAGTTTCATCAGTCCCATCTCTACTATTGGGCTAGATAGGGCTAAGCCCTAGGGCGCCGCGTTACGGAGGATCGCCGTCTGGCCAATTATATATTTAGTATTCAATAAAGACCCGCCCATATAAAAGTGGGCGTCTGATATTATTAGCCCAGGGGCGCCTGAAACGTATAGACGACCCTGAGTTTCACCCCTTACAATAAAACACGAAATAATAGTTTTCTGCAAAATCGATTAGTATTAGAGCATGCCTTCTTGGTAAGTCTTCCTTCAATCTTCTTAAGTACAAGGTTTGTGATTTAGCCACAATGTGATGGTCAAGTGCTTTCTGGATTGATATTGAAAAGTTTTCGGAGAAGTCACTTACTGTCTGTGTGCGCTCTTGGAGCTTCGTTTGCCTATTTTTATTGATCCAAGACTTGAAAATTATTAATCAAATAACAACTTCACTTCAGTTGCCTCAATGGGCCGAACAAAATATTAGTGGAATAAAGTTTATTTTGCTTCAAAATCCTATGTGTAAACCACAGTGACCAACTTTCAGAACGACTTCGACAATCGGTGGCACTCGATCACACCATGAATTGGTACCGCAGTCAAACACTGAACTTGATACGCTTCAGTTAACTATGGATGAATTTAAAGAGGCTGCAGTTCAAGATAGCGAATCTGTTGTTTTATCGGATGATATTTCCATCGACAAATATGTTTTAGCTGTTTACGACAAAGAGTGGCTTGTGGCATTTGTTGAAGATAAAAACTATAAATATTTTTAAGAATTCGTCAAATGTATAAATTAACGATTTAAAAATACAGCTGGTGTTTTGAGTATTTTATTGCTTGCTTAATATTTTACTTAATAAATTCTATGGTTTAAGATTAAATTATTTTAAAAATCTAATGCGCGGTTTTTTTCCAATATTTACAAAATTAAAATTTTGCATATTTATATAAATTTATTAAAAAAGTTATAAATTTAAAAAATGGGTAAATTTGAAGTTTTTATTAATAATACAATAAATTCTATAGAATGGAAAAATAACGTTTTTCGAGCAATATCTCAGATTTTGTTTTTCTGGCTGCCAGTGGAAAACAAAACAAATATACGAAACGTTACTTATACCGTTAGAAAAATAAGGTCTAGAGGTAACGAAAAATGTGTTTTATAAATATTTAAAAGTTGCACCACATGACGAAATTCCCATTAGAATCAGCCCCCCAAAATGTGTGTTTTTTTTAATTTTTACAAATCAACTAAAATGTGTAAATGGTTTTTGAGATTTTATTCAGATTCCGTATTATACATTACATAATTAAGGAATGTTTCCAGTTGATATGTTAAAAAAAATAAAAAGTTATTAACACTTTAATCTTGGGGTAGAGATTTCCCGAAAATTAATATTCGGTAACAAAATAATTTTTTTAAATTTTGACCTACAAATCGGCTAATGTTCCTCTATTGACGATAGGAAAAAGTCTACAAAATTTCATAAAAATCGCAGGACCCATGGTGGCATGATTGGCTGCATGCCACGCGAGCCAACAGCTTCCTACACTAACTATTACCGTTAACCACCAATGGTAAACATTATATTTAATGAAATAAATAAAATAATAAAAGTAGGCTGAAAACATTTATGACAGTCGTAGTTTTACATTGAAAGGTTTGATATTTTCAACATAGTTTTTGCCCAAGACGTAGACGAGATTCTGGAAGTTTGGTGTTAATCGGTGATGTTCCGGTAAAATTTTGGTATAAAAATTAATAGTTGGTCGAACAATAAATCATTAATATGTTCAATGAGGCGGGGCTTTTAGTTAATGCAACTTGAAAAATGGAATACTTTAAACCCCTATCTATTTTGGTTCGTTTATCCACACAATCCCAAAGGTTGTAATTAATTTTTTATTTGTGGTAAAGTTAATCTTCGGTTGTTAAGGATTAGTGAGATAATGTTGCTAAAGATCAATATGATTGATTTTTTTTACTGGGTGGTTGAGTAATTTAAACTTAAACGCGCACGTGAAAATAAGGCCACGTTAATTTATAAAATAACTATTTTCAAATAAGAGCAAATTTTCAAATAAAAAATTGTCTCACAACTTATGGGCTTTGCACTGAAAACAATTTCTTGTTAATTTACGTTGAAAAATTAGAGTTATTCCTCCAGTCGTTAGTCTTTGTAAAATCGTTTAATACAGGGTTGCCATGATCTTTTTAATGTAGAAGCGGATGTTATTATGAATGACGGTGGTTAAGGTATATAAGTCATGGTGTTACTTTAAACTAATTTTTTGAGTCCTTCATATTAGTGGCACAGATTTCCGGCTGAGGCTGAACAATCCCCGCCTTTGGTAGTGCTCGAATGTAACCGTGACTTCGCGTATAGATTTTGATAGGGCACTTATTAATTTCATGTACAGGGTGATTTAAATAACATCCATAATTAATAAATAGAGTGATTAATAAAGCGTTGTCGTGGATTTTTCATTTTAGTAAAATTACTCTTAGATTGTTAATTGTTATTGCGTTAATTATTTTAAACGACAGGGTGATTAAGATATTTTTCTTGATATACAGGGTAGTTGAAAAAACGAATATTCATCTTGGGTTATTATTGCGCGCTTATTAAGTTAATGTACAAGATGATTGAAAATTTGTTCAAATTTAAATGCCAAATATGCTAGATACATCAGTGGGATTGTGTGTACTCAAATGCCCTGGACATATTGTTTTGTAACTTCTCTGGCGTCCTAAGCTTAAGCCTACCCAGACTTATGGCTAATCCCCATTGTGTTCGCCCAGCCGTATGACGTGGTTTATTTCGCCTGTTCTCGGATTAAAACTGTACTCTTTTTAGCCTAAAATGTTTTATTCGCCGGTCCCTGGGATAAGAATTACTCCGTCCCATAAACTAATCGCTTGTTCCGGAGTATTAGGGCTACTCTTTTTACTCCTTCTGCAAATTGAATCACAGATTCAAATAAATTAAGTTTTTTTAAATATTGTTAAAGACATATTTTCTTTCTGCGATTTGAACCTCGGTCATTGAATGACAAAAATAACCTGGATTTGCAACCACTAGATGGCTCTGCGTGCGGATTTTAGGGTGTGATCGTTCTGAAAAGAGCGTGACAGTAGTATAGGAAGTGGGGTTGCGGATTGGTTAGCACTTTAAAGAGGAGTCGGGTTCGATCCCAGCTTGTGACACTGGGTGAAAAATAAGATCTTTTTCTTCCGTGCTAAGTTCGCAAGTTCTCTCCCCACAGGTTAAAGGGGGTTTCCCTCGCGTTATTCGGTTTCCCCTTCCATCGAAACTTGTTGAGGTTTAACGATAATAGTGAGTGTAGGGTGGTGTTGGCTCGCGGGGCATGAACGGTTGGCCACCACCCTCCTACGCAGATTAACCCGGTCACCTGAATTAATGGTAATAAAAGTCGCCTTCGGTATTAGCCTAGCTTAGCTTAGTTTTGTTTTCGTTCAAGGCACTTAGGCTAGGCGCCCACTGGCTCTCCGTTTCGTCCTGCCTTCCACAAGGCATTCCCTCCGTTACGAAGCAAAGGCTTGTGAAAGCTAGGACGAAGACGTTACGAAGAGCTGCGAGTGCCTAAATAAATGTCTTGAAGAAACGCATAAAGTAAATCTAAAATCTTCCATTATTTGCAATTTCGGTCACCAGGGTACGATATGAACAAACATTTTACGACGGAGAACTACCCCCCCCCCCCCTTGGGTATTTTAGTCTATAATACATTCGGTCTAGTAGTTTATATCTTTTATTGTTGCCAGAATGACTACCAGGTTACATTGATGTTGTGAAAATGCGATTTTGATAAAAAATGACCAAAAGCGTTCCTTCAGATATAAAGCGAGTGTTTATACGAGATTCATCTAGGCCATTCAAATGAAACGTGTTACTAAATCGCAGGCTCGACGCCAAAATCGAATTTCCCGCCAAATCGCGGCTCAAAATTAACAGCAACTATTATTCGCTTAAGGGTGTAAAATGTTTAACTTATACTGCGTATTATAGGGATATATACCTACTGATATACCATATTTTAGTCATGAAATAGTATTAGAAAATCAATATATAATTAATAATAATTTATTTTGAAAAATCAACGGCAGCATGTGAAGGTACATGTTTCAAACGAATAACATTAGCAGAATATAAATCTGAATACTACTCTGATAATTTCCTGTTCAGATTGAATAATGTGAAGCTCCGTTCTCCAACGCTCCATCTATCAAATGTTTAGGTTATAGGCTTAATTCAAGACAGCGTTGCCAGACAAACCATAATTATCGTTAACTTTGATAAATTTGAGTCAATTTTTGTGATGTACGATAATTTCAAGCCTATTACACTATTTTTGTTAATTCAGCCTGATATTATTATTCTTGTGCTAGTCCTTTTTGCAATAGGTCAAAATTAATTTAAGCATTATTTAAATTTTTATGTAGAACTTCGACAACGTGCATCGCCAATATTTCGACAACATTCAAATTTACCGCCATTTTTCAAGCTTTCGAGAAATTTTTTGCTTACCCGATAATTTTCTGAACTTTTCAAGACCTGGTAGCACTGATTCCATATCGCAACTACGATAAGCTAGCCGCGTAAAGTTAAGACTCCGTAATTAATAATCTATATCTTTTCAAACAGAATCACTTCCAGAAGGTTCTGCGTGATCGCTTCCCATGTTGGAAAACAACGAACCCAAATGGAAAGGTATACAGAGTAAATTACGCGATTGGAGACCGTGGAGGGCAATGTCACCAAGCTAATCTACTACTTCAAAGGTTGGGCAAGTATTTTTTAACAAGCTGTAAATCCTTACGTGACTAGTAACCTTTAAAATTGGTTGATACTTTGCCAGGAGGCAACAACGAACTGGAACCTCAGAAGAATCCACATCAGAATGACAGTTAGCTTCGCGGCGCCCACATTCATCCGACAAAGAGGCCGAGATACATATCAATATTATTCCAGTCTCAAATGGGATTGAATAACAGGATATTTATACGAATAAATCTGATGAATGCGGGTCCTGTTTAGCCCTAAAAATCCTCAAAGTGGTACGCAAAAGTTGACACTCTCAGCCAACGACTTTTGAATTTAAATGTTTCTAGGCTAAAACTTTCACCTGTTGTACAGAGCCTTCACACATTCAATTTAAAAATCTGGAGTTAGATGGCGATACTTGTGACCAAATTAAAATTATACACGCGAAGCCTACAGTTATTTATAGTAATAACAATATCCATTGTCGACCCCTTTATTGTCTGCCCCAATTTTTTTATCTTTTCCACCGGTTCAATAAGTCACGAATATCGTCTTGAAAACGTTTGACACGTATGTCTTAATTGTTTGATGTTACTGCACAATTTTCACTAAACCAGGCGTGTCTCCAGACAAACAGGGGGGGGGCATGGTCTTGGGTTTTTAATATGATTAATTTACTTTCATTTTTTCTGAATAGTAAAAATATATTCTTAATATTAAATATCTACTCTTTGAGGGAGGGGTCATGGGGCCGCGCCTGCACTAAACCGCCTAAAAAAATACATACATAAAATGACCAAGATCAAGGACTACAAAAACCGATCTATAGCGCTCATGACTTCGAGAGCAGCGAACTGGGGAACGTCTAATTTTCATAACACATGGACCAAAATTATTTCTGCACTGTATAAAAATTTCCTTTAAAATCCGTTTATTGAAATGTTAAGTTTTAATTAATTTATAGAATACTATAGCCCTTACAATAATATTTTTTGGCAAATCCTTCTTCAATTATGTATATATTTAAACTTTTGAGATAATAGATATGTTCTGACGATCCAGGTTGATTTGAATTTTGTTAGGGAAAGGATCGAGCTTTCTTTTAGAGCACGAAGGTGATTCCGAGTACACCGAGCCTACTCATCGTCTTAAAATTGCCATTCCTGCCGTCATACACAATGATAAAAAAATTAAACTGTTGCCGAATGATGTTTCAACAAATAACATGGCCTCAATAAAAATTGGAGTACTTATCCCGTAAACAGTTAATACCTTGGTATTTACGCAAGTTTAATTCAGTGTAAAATATAATTATCCCCGATTGAAGAGAACATTTCAATGTTTTTGGTGCCTAAACGATTAATTAATAAATCTGAATAATGCTCTAATTTTGTAAACCAAGTTTATATTCGTAAACTAAAAACTATTCCAACCAATATAAGACTATACCTGAGTGTATATTGATGATGTTATGTAAACAAGATGAAAATAAAACAATTATTTGAACAATGTACTTTATTTAAAAACCAAAAGTTAGCAAAAAAGGTTTTTACAAAAGCAATTGGAAGTTAACACGATTTTAAACAAATTGGAACTTTTATAAAAAGCGCAATGCAAAAATGGTTTCTGTTGTTGAAAAGCTAGTTTTCTTCGTAAATCCAGCTTTCTTGGGCCGAAGTCCACTTGGTCAATTCTTTATCGGTGAACCAAAGAGCGATCTCTTTGTTGGTGCTTGTGACTGAATCGCTTTCGTGAATAAAGATCCTAGAATAAAATCATACGCAAATAGCGAAATTTTGTTGAAGCAAGGGCGTTGACAGAAATTTAAGAAAGCGTTCATTTTAAAATGTTTATAATATATTACAGTACACAACATGGCTTCAATGGAGTTTACAGTATACTAAAGGGTAAGAAACTTAACAATATTTATTATTAATCTAATAATAACCTCATTATTATTCTAATAATAAACTCATTATTTTAAAAAGAACAAAAACCATTTATTAAAATTAAAATTAGAAAGAGTTAAGCAAATAACTATTCATGCTGGTGCCAAGAAGATAAATGAATAGACGCTTCAATAAATCATCTTCCCAAGAAATCGCCAAGAAGTAATATTTCCGAGAGCCAGGACCTGCAAGTCACTGTTAAAAACTTAAAATAACGGAAATTTTTCACCTTTCCGGCAGCAACAAGCGTTCCCCATGGCGTTCCCTTTTACCCAGGTAGCTTTTTTGACATATTAAGGCTGGCCAAAAACACGACGTTCTGTTTAAAGAGGAAAAGATTCCATTATTTCCACAAGCACTATAAAAACAATAACTTGCGGATCCTGGCTCTCGGAAATATTACTTCTTGGTGATTTCCTGGGAGGATGATTTATTTAAGCGCCTATTGGTGGCGGCAGCAAAAAACACCCGCGAGAGATAAGTAGACGACAGGAGAGGAGGAAAAAACAGTTCAGGCCTGGGTATTTCAAAAGCTCTTATCAGCTCAAGGTTTATTCTCCACATATTTGACATAACAATTATAAACTCATTTACGTAAATTTAACATTTCACAGCAATTTTGAAACAAATTTTTACTTAATAACGGCAGGTTCCGGACCAAAGAACCCAGCCTCTACCCCCTTCTTGGCTAAGACATCGGCCTTCTCATTACCATAGAACCCCCGAAGGCCAGGAACCCAATAGAGCTGAACTTTATTGTTGGTGCCTAGCTCCGAGAGGAGATTCAAATAGCTATAAACCAGTTTTCAGGGCCACTTGACTATCCGAATAAATTCGGAAAACCTTGCCATGAAGCTTCTTTTTAAGATAAAAGTCAACACAGAAGCAGATAGCGGCAATTTCCACCTGAAAAACGCTAGTATAAACACCAAGGCTTTCGAAGAATCCGAGATTGCTAGTAAGACAATACATTCCCGAACCTGAGCCAGAGTGGGTCTTAGACCCATCGGTAAACCAGACGATTTATCCTCTGGCCACGAGGGTTTTGTGAATAGACCACTCCGTACGGCTTGGAAAATAAGTAGTGAAAGGCTTACTAAAATGTAATTTAGTAGCCATAATATCAGAACCCATTAAGAAGACAACTAGGTAACTGACTAGAAATTTAACGGTAGATCTTGGTGTGGCTATTATCCCAAATATTGGCCTTCCACCAACCAGTCTGGTTGAGCCTATGGCTCCCGTAGCAGCAGCTTCCTCTATGAAAAGATGAAGAGGAAGAATGTTCACGAGAATTTCTGGAGAAGCACTTGGGGTTGTTCTCATAGCTCCTGTGATGCTGACACAAGCCAGCCTTTGTAGGGTGCGCAGATCACTCTGCACAGTCTTAATTCGGACTCTAGGCCACCAGACCACTGCATCATAAGATAGCAATGATCTGATGATCATGGTGTACAGCCAGTAGGTAACTTTAGGGCTAAGTCCCCATGACCTGCTAACTGCACTGCTGGTTCTCCAAAGTAACATCTTAGTCTTCTTAACTACACTGTTAAAAAAATTGTTATAATTTGAACAAATCGCCGTTCATAAGGTTGTCCCTGTAACAGAACGCCATTTTGTTCTAAAATGAACAAAAAATATTCGTTCGATAAGGAACGATGGTTTATGGTTCAATATTGAACTTAGATGTTCTATATTGAACAAACCTTCTTTGTTCAAATTAGAACGTTTTGTCGTTCGCCGTGGATCATTTTCTCGTTCGACTTGGAATGCTTTATCGTCATCCAATACAGAGAGTACATAAAGTTATTGCTTTTAAATTTATAACCTATGTCTCCTGCCGGCGGTTCATCATGCTAAAGAATAAAAGTAACCCAACCTAACCCATTGACCACCGGAAAGGAAAACCAGGCCTTAAACTAGATTATTTGAATTTACTTCCAACCTCAACTACAACCGTCTTATATAGCTTAAAATATCTACCACAAAAATGATATGCGTTAAATAAATAGCGCAAAAGATATTACATTCTATTCTCAGCCGACAGGCCGAGAACTGGTAACAAATGATTTTAGAATTTATTTCTATGCTGAAAACGTCAAACCAAATTGCAGTATATTACGAAATATTTTCTGTAAATTTTAATTCTGGAACTTGGGCAATTACATTTCCGAACGAATTTCGTCTACCTTGCCAATCAAATAAAAATATACTTAAAAAACAATGGTGCGTGTCCTATAAATTCGGACCTTTCACAACCCTTTTTCGTTTTCCACTTCGTTAGGAAACGGAGGTTATTTATATCGTTATTTGTGTGAAGTCTCTTTTCAATAGGTGGGGTAGTTTCTGAGAAACAGCGTTACAGGCCTAACGCCATTTGAGTCGCTAGTGAAGGAGCTACGCTCCAACAATGAAATTGAATCTTCTGTAAATTTCCAAACACACTGTACATACAACTACAAAAACAACTCCATTACTACATGTTCTAACTCACCCTGTAAATAAATTACTACGAGTAATAGTTTAATCAACCAGTACACTAACTTAAAACAACATAATAATGTACGAAAAAACTACCTATAACAAAGCGCACTCTAAACCATTCATTTATTACTTTATGGTTGTTATACTTGTTTGTTACTTTTGGCCTTACGAAGTTTTCTGAAAAATAGTGTCACACTTATTTGTTACTTTTGGCCTTACAACGTTTTCCGCAAAATAGTGTCACACTTATTTGTTACTTTTGGTCATACGTTGAAAGTGTCACATTTATATGTTAGTACATGTACATCCATATAGGATTGTGTGTAAAACCTGTTCAAAGGGGAACGATCTCCTAGCCATTGGGACGAATCTATTCTATTGTGTAGTTTACAAGCCTTCCTCCAGAGGGCGAAAGAGCATTCGTTCTTATTTGAACGAAATAAAATATCTTGAACACACCGTTCTCTGTTACATACCTTTAGAACGCTATCGTTCATTTTTGAACAGACTGTTCTAAGTTGAACGTCTTCTGAACGAATTTTTTTAACAGTGTATGAAGTCAAGGTGAGGCTTCCACGTTAGTTTGCTGTCAAGAATAACACCAAGGTACATCACCTCGGTGCTTTCGCTCAAGATAGTCCCCAATAAGGAGATATCATTAAAAGAGTTTTGCATTCTTTTACGAGTAAAAGGAACAAAACCGTTTTATTAGGATTAACCGTAAGATCAACTTCCCTGCACCAGCATTCCACTGATGCAAGAGCCCTTCTCACTAAATAACTAATAGTGTTGGGGAACTTACCCGTGAAGATCATGGTGACATCGTCAGCATACTCGAATCAGCGGTACCCATCTCTGTTTAACATCACCCAATAGTCCATCCACAACCAGGCACCACAGCAAAGGTGAAGGAACATCACCTTGCGGGCAGCCACGGCTGGTGGTGACCATAAGGGATTTACCAAGCAGGGAGGATACCACCACACGATTCGTCAGCATAGGTTTGACCCAAAGACACAAAGTGTCATTAATGCCAAAGCGCTTTGCAGCCTTCATTATGACTGCGATCGATACTTTATCAAAAGCGCCCTCAATATCAAGGAAAACTGCTAAAGCTCAAAGCAATTAGTTATGCCATGGAGGGCAGTTTCGGTAGATTTGCCTTTGTGGTAGGCATACTGAGCCGTCGAGAGAGGCATTTGAGAAATAACCTCCCCTAATATAATTGTCCACCAATTTTTCCAAAACCTTTAGAAAAAGGAGGTCAAACTGATTGGCCTTAAGACCTTAGCCTCGAGATGATAAAGATCACCCTAGAAAGTTTCCAGGTGCTTAGTATATAAGCAAGGGCAATACAAGCCATATAGATTCTACTCAGCATGGGGCAGAGAATATCAATGCCCTCTTGCAAAAGAATGGGAATAATAAGTCTGGAGTGCGTGTCAATTTTATTCGCCACTGTCCAATCTTCCCTTTTGGTACGTGCGATCCTATTGGGAAGGGGATCAGAATCAGTGCTGTTCGTAATTCTGGAGTCAGGAAAGTGAACATCTAACATATGAGTTAGGGTTTCCTTACCCGACGAAGAATGACTGCCATCTTTCAACTTAATACACTCTTACAAAAAAGGGTGTTTTGAGGGTTTGTCCTAGATCTCCCGGGTTCTTTGTAGAACTTTAAAGAGTTTTTAGTCATCGAAGAGGTTGTTTATACAACCTTAGGGTTTTATTTTTATCCTTTGGGTTTAGCATATAACCTTCGGGTTTTATTTTGGCTACAAAGGGTTTTATTTGGACCAGGTAGGGTTTTTTAATAACACGTAGGGTTTTCATTTGACCACGTACGGTGTTTGTGGACCGCGGAATGGGGTGTTTGTTGACCAATTATGGGTTTATTCTAGATCTTCAAATATTTAATATTTGAACCTTTTGGTATCACAACAACTTAATGCTTTTATTGTTGAAGTTTAAAATAGATCTTAATCAAGTTTCCATTTGACCCTTAAAGGGGAATTGCCACAACCCTAAAATTGGTTAAAAACCATTTAAATGGATAGAGGACTTCCGAAAATGGTTACACAAAAATTTCATGTTAATATTTCCAGTATTTGATTTACTATTAACAAGCAAATTTCGAGTTTTATCCCCCCGACTCGAGAATCTCAGAACCGCGTGGTTGAACCTACCCGCAGCGCCATCTCGTGAACGAAATATTAATTTCCCCGGTTTTGTCATTTTTCGGTCGAAACTGTCGTCTGCTACGACATTCTCCTTGGCAATTTAACCGAGTTATATTCGTAGATTGTAATTTATCGTGTTTTTAAAATGCCTTACACGCCGCACTTTCTCAAATTTTTTGCCGCTTCATTGGGTGGTAGATAAAACCTAGGAAAGATATGAGACCAGCCTTTGAGGCTACTAGATGGAACCTTGAAGGGTTTTAACGAAAGCCCCACGCGGAGGTTGTTAAATTTGTGGATGGATTGAAATAGAACCTATGACGGGGCTAGGTAAAACCTTAAAGGTGCTACGGTGGATTAACTAAGCACCTAGGTTGGAGTTACATAGAACCTTCTATAGTTCCAATATAACCTAAAAGGGTTGTTGATAAAACCGAAAGAAGATGTATGAAAAACTCCTGACGGTACAAGATAAAAACCTTAAATGGAAGATAATCAAACCCCTGGCCGTGCCAAATGAAACCTCAAAACAAGGGCTATACATAACACCTTTACGGGTTGAAAATAAGGGACATCGGTAAAAAACCCTTTTTCCGGTTACATGACACCAATTTTTCTAAGAGTGTAGTGTCAAGATGTTTAGTCTTATAAGATAATAATAATAATAAGATAAGATAATAATAATTTTCATTAACTTGGCCGTACTGGGAATATCAGAGATATTATCACAGAAATTCATCCACGAGTCCCTCTTGGCCTCGCGGATGACCTTATGGTAGGCAGTGAGGGTATGCTTATAAGAACCCCATTCACCCGACCTTTTAGCTTTGTTAAAAAGCCTCCTACTTTCTTTGCGAAGTCTACCAATATCATGATTCCACCAAGGAACTAACCTTGGCTAGTTGATAGACTTCACCGGACAGTTGTAGTGGTAGGAGTCGATAATGGCATCTTGCATCGATCAACAGCTAAATCGAAATCCAGCACCTATGACAGCCTAGGCATATCATCCTTCAGATGAAAATTTAAATCATATTTATAACCAAGCCAATTGGTTCACCTGGGATTGCGAAGTTCGGTATTAACCTGAACCAGTTTCATCATGACTGTGTAGCAAATGTGTCTTTGATCCGACAATGACGGTTAACTAGACACATGCCAGTCAGAAATTAGAGCTGCGACATTTTCTGTGCACAGCGTGAGATCAAAGACCACACTTCTGTTACGAGTAACAAAAGTCGGTTCATTGTTCTTATTGAGAATATGAAGTTTGGTACTAACCACGTATTCCATTAGCTTATCACCACGATCGTTGCAGTCACTGCTGCCCCAGATAACATGATGAGTGTTCGCATCACAACCAATTATGAGTTTCTTTCCCAACCGCTCACAGTGGGTAACCAATTTGGTCACCTCCTGTGATGGTCGGGGCAGAGCATCATCGTAAGGGAAGTAGGCGGATGCAAACGTGAGTTCCTCATTCCCGTCAGTAGTAGAGGAAATGATTTTAGCCACGGCGGTGTCCCTAGAGTGATAGATTAAAAGCGGAAGGGCATGAATGTCCTTGCGTACCAATATACACGCTCTAGGTGAAACATAATTATAGTCATATTAGACATTACATGCACTATTAAGACCAAGGATTTTCCCCTTGCCAATTCAAGGTTCCTGAATAAGAGCAACATAAATTTGCTCCTTAGCAAGCCTTCGACAATGTACAGCGGAGGCTGCCTTACAGTGGTGAAGATTTATCTGCACCACCCTAATGCTCATGGCGACGGGCCTAGTTTGGAGGTTGACCGATGTTACCGCCCTCCCTAGCGGTGAGTGTGGAAACCACACCACTCCCGCTGGTTCGATTAGTTCCGCCAATCTCCCCCACACACTCAAAACTTACTGTTAAAAAAACCGCAAATACGGCTTATAATTTACAGCAAGGTGCAGTTGAAGTGGGTTAACAGCAGTTTGTCGTACTATTTACAGCTTTCTGCTGTATTTAAAAGAAGACAGTAGCGACTGTAAAAATTCATATTCGTACTGTTTTTAAAATGACAATATGAAACCGTGGTTGACGTTTTACTTCAAAAATGCGTAAAATTTACCACACGTTGCTGTTTTTTCTGTTATAAACGGCAAGCACTAGTATATAAAACAACTAATTATTATTTAGTTGTCAAAACATTTTTTTAAATCGCACAAGTTTCATTTTAGTTTTAAATATAATAATATCCGATAAAAATATTTTTATAAACTCTTTTGTATAAGTAGCACCCCACTCAAAATGCTTTATTAATTACAACCCTTGTTCATCGTGTGCTTAATAATTTGAAACAAAGTTAATAGTTTACTTTCCTTTGGTTTTCCCTATAACTCTAAACTACAAAGGCTCGAGCTTGACATGATCAATTAGAGTTGTTGTCAATTTGATGTTTTCGATTATTTATTCTACTGTATTATGAAAAAATTATGACAAAGTTTTTGTTATAATAATTTTAATAATTGATGAAAATTTTTAAATATTTGTATCATAAATTGATTATTAAAATATGTGAAGATTTTTAATTTAGCCAATGTGACAATGGTTTGATCCGTAAAAATGTTGATGAATTTAAGGTTGTAAGTAGGTTCTGTATTTAATACGTTTGATAACTAACACTACGGCAAACACTGGAATTTTACAAACATTAGATTTTATTGTAAAAACTGCATGCATTTACCGTATTAAATACGTCTGGAATGAAGGTTAAATAAACAGCAATACTCTGTAAATATAACTTTATCTTGCTGTATTTTTAAACAGTCCAGTAAATTTAACAGGAAGCATAACAATAAAAAAACCAGTCAGAGTTGGTTGTGAAATTAACAGCATTCTGCTGGCATCTATGCTGACCGCAGCTTACTGTAAAACCTACAATAATATTTTTCTGTGTGCACTATTGCTCCGTCTGGTTGAGCCACCATATCCTGGACCTCTTCCGTTGAAATTTCTAGTTGTACCGGATTAATTATCTATAAAGTTACTATCCAATAATTATTACCCTAATTATTAATTATATTTAAAAGGTGTATTATTACTTATACGTGGCTAGCCTTAGTGGAGTGGCTTGCATGCATAGATATATGAAATAGCATGGATCCACAAATCTACGAGGGACTGATACGGAAGTGACAGCTAGCAGACAACGCGTATTTTCTGTGTCTGCTACGTTATAGAGCAATCTATCCACATAGGCGACCATCAAAATGGGTGGAGGATTTCTACAAGATGGATTCAGCTTTGCCAACCCACCACAAGCAGCCGACCTAAATCCGCAACCGGCAGCCGACCGAGTCCCGCCACAAGCAGCCGACCGAGTCCCGCCACAAGCAGCCGACCTAGATCCACAACCGGCAGCCGACCGAGATACACCACAAGCAGCCGACTGAGTCCCGCCATAAGCAGCCGAACGAGTCCCGCCACATGCAGCCGACCTAGATCCGCCACAAGCAGCCGACCTAGATCCGCCACAAGCAGCCGACCGAGATCCGCCACAAGCAGCCGACCGAGTGGCACCACAAGCAGCCGACCTAGATCCACAACCGGCAGCCGACCTAGATCCACAACCGGCAGCCGACCGAGGTACACCACAAGCAGCCGAATGAGTCCCGCCATAAGCAGCCGAACGAGTCCCGCCACATGCATCCGATCTAGATCCGCCACAAGCAGCCGACCGAGATCCACCACAAGCAGCCGACCGAGATCCACCACAAGCAGCCGACTGAGTCCCGCCACAAGCAGCCGACCTAGATCCACAACCGGCAGCCGACCGAGATACACCACAAGCAGCCGACTGAGTCCCGCCATAAGTAGCCGAACGAGTCCCGCCACATGCATCCGACCTAGATCCGCCACAAGCAGCCGACCGAGATCCGCCACAAGCAGCCGACCGAGATCCACCACAAGCAGCCGACTGAGTCCCGCCACAAGCAGCCGACTTAGATCCACAACCGGCAGCCGACCGAGATCCGCCCCAAGCAGCCGACCGAGTCAAAAGTAAAAAAAATTAATTATAATTTTTAATCTTTTTTTTAATTTTTTAAACTTATAAAAACTTAAATAAAAAAAATATTGTTATGCAAAATTTTTATTATTAACTTTAACCTACACGTACAGCCTTACAAAAACCATTTACCCCTAAAATTTGCTGAATTCTTCCAAACTAAAGGTACTATTAATACTTGTTACCTTTGGTTACACTTTCAAACCGATCTTATTTGTTACTTCCGGTCATATCCCGCCAAGAAAACACGCAGATTTACAATGTTGAAAGTTGCGGGGATTCAAACACGCGGACTCGAGTATCGTACTTCTTACGCCACCCTCTCACTGGCCAGAATGGTTGCCTTCGCGAAAAAAAAACAAAGACGAAATAACTGACTAGGTTACCAGTCCTTAAGCCTGGATATCATGTCTATGGTTTTCTCTTCTGATACTACTCTATTCTCGATTCGTTGAAACCTTTTATAGCTTATTGGAGGAACATCCAGTACCGCATCCGAGCCAGGCTTGGAAATAAGGTTTATTTCTAAACTGGTCTATTTGGCCAGTGACTCCCAACTCTTGAATTATTTAAGTGGTCACGTAGACCAGTTGGTTAATAATATGGTTGATTATTTTGAATTAATAAACTGGACACTGGACCAGTGAACCCCTAGCTTTTGAATACAAAAACTGGTCCGAGCAATTAATAAACTGGTCTTTGACCCAGTGACCACCGCTTATTTCCAAGCCTGGGGCGTGATTCTACTCTTATCGTTAGCTACTTAACGAAAATAATTTTTCGTTAGCTAATATAATTTCAATGGAGCCAACGAAAATTTTCTTTCGTTAACTCCTAACGATAAGAGTAGAATCAAGCCCCTGATCCGAGCATTGGTCAAAAGGGGGAGGCAATTATAAATAAAAATGGCGGCTAATATTCTAGTCAGTTTACTTTAAGCTGAAGAAAATAAACAGTATGATATTTTTGTGGATGAAAATGAATTTCAGAGAATACAGAACTGTAAGTTAATTTCCGATGAAATATCCTTTTAAATTATAAATCAAATGTTTTCTTCCGTTATATATTGTAGTGAAATTGTGTAAAAATAATATTTATTGTCAACATTCGTAGGTTTCTCGTAAGAGTCGTAAGCCGCCATCTTTATAGAAGAATCTTTTTACATTTGCCGCTTTTAATGCGGGCTTTTTATTGTTTTGATTATTTTGTTTATTTTAAAATTGCGCGCCTGGTGTGAAGGCCCCCGCTATATACACCAAAAACTTCTAAACCTTTATTTTGACCTCCGAGTTCTCACGGAGAGAAAAATTCTCACGAATAACATTACTGTTCTCAAGTGAAGAATTCCGTCTTAGAAATGAAACTCCATCAATTTATTTGAAGCGCTTATAACTTAAGGCAGAAAATTTTAAATAATAAAATAAAAAAAGTTAAGCTCGAAAAATGGGTGTTATTATACTTTAATCCGCACTATTGATTCTTCCGAAACGTATTTTGAAAAATGAGCCAAAGCTTGCTAAGGTACTTCTCATTAAATATTTCTGATAATAATGACGGGATCCATGCCATCTTTCCCAATATCAAAGAGTGAGCTATTTCCACTATTACTTCAAACCGAACCCACCTCGGCGTCGTATCGATTTTACCATTCAAAACTCATTTTCGACCGATATTTGGACAAGGTACAAGTACATTTTAACGTTCTCTAGTTTGCCGCCCAAAATGTATTTACTTCTACTTTGAGAGAATGACTTTGTTGCGAAGACCTAGGCCTACTTTCTCATCGCTACGAGAGGAAGTAGGAAACACGTCACAGGTGTGCGCCTAAGTCACGTCGGAAGACGTCCTTTGAAGGGAACCAATGAGATGCGGGGCCGATTTGATAGGATGGTGAGGGAAGGAACATACGGTTAGAGCGTGAGGTGGATTAGAAGAAACGCAGAAAATATTCTCAACGTAGTAATTCTCCTTAAAATAAATAAATGAATTCTTGGTATGGACCATTATTTCGGTCAGTATTTCATTACCTTTCAAAGGGAACCTGTTACTTTGTTATCGCTTCTATACAAACTGAGATGGTCATTACGTAAGGCTTTTTATATCACCTTAATAATAAAGTATCTAGTAGTTTCGCTGCTAAAATTAAACCTCGATTTACTACTACTCTAGAAAATATAGACGATGAACCTCGCGATGAACTCATAGCTTTGACAAGGTTGTAAATTTATATCTAGGTTCTAAAACTATGGATTTGAGCTGGAATTTTAGATAGAGAGCCGAATGAGGGCTTCAATGAAATAAATCCCTCATGTAAAAAATATAGGTGAAAATTAATGCCCTACCACAATTAGGGCGCGAGCAAAGCCGGAAATAGCCAAAACCCTCCAAAATAACGTCGTGAAAAAATATGTTCTGTCTACGCTTGTTCGAATCGTCATAATATTCGGAAACATAATCTGGTTTCATTTTTCAAATCGGATGTGTGGTTGTACAGTTATTGAAGAAATAGTGATGACGGAAAACATGAAAATTAACCCTAATTTAATTCTTAAAGGGGAACGGTCAAGCTTTAACCAGTTAGATAGCCCTATAGCCCATTAAAAACTAAAAGTTATGGCGAAAACCGCATCAAAAAATATTGAGTGGTTAATTTTTAGTAAAATAAAGAAATTTCGGGAAATCGAAAAGCGCACCTCCGCCGCGACACCTGGTGAGAAGTCGGTGAGACAGAGGCAGAAGCAGCCATCATGCCACTTTCTCACAGACGGGACTTGTTGGGAGTTCAATATCTAGCAATAGCGGCGGCATCAGATACCCCAGAATATTACAGGACGCACGTTCAATCGAGTATTGCCGAATTGCGACACTACGAAAATAAATGGCAATCACATAAAACTCCTCCCATGCTTAAGTATTGGAAGAAGCTGGAGTCACTTAACCTTGCTTGGTACCACGATCAGGAACAACGGAACGAGACCATTCCTCCCCCTCCCCCTTGGGGGGCTGTTAATGCGGTGGTGAATTGTGACTGGCTACGGCTTTCTAAGGGTAATACATCTGATGTAGAACTATATCAGCTATTTTTCTCAGAACTGGACCACATGCACCATAATCAGACCATTATTTA
The DNA here is from genome assembly GCF_980474605.1 of Leiobunum rupestre. Classification (NCBI taxonomy): domain Eukaryota; kingdom Metazoa; phylum Arthropoda; class Arachnida; order Opiliones; family Sclerosomatidae; genus Leiobunum; species Leiobunum rupestre. Next base: position 29,362,350 of record NC_143392.1, on the reverse strand, counting down.
TACTGATGGATCTGTAAGGGATGATCTTGGCTGTGCAGGTGCCAGTTTTTGCATTCCGGACATGAGGGTGGAAAACCAAACTTTGGTGGACCCGGGCCATTCCATTAGTACCGTGGAATTGTTTGCGATCAACCAAGCATTGCGGTATGCTCAGAGGAATTCCATTGGAGATATAACCATATGATTCTAAATCTGCTCTCATCATGCTATCTGGTTTTAATTCAGATCCCCAAGTTTTAACTTTTCGGGCCTTGAGTGCTACTTACAAGGGCAAACTCTCATTGTTATGGTGTCCTTCACATATAGGAGTGCCGGGTAATGTCGCTGCGGACCGCTGTGCCGACATTTCTAACATCTCTTGTCCCCCTCTAATTTCAGTGTTTCTCCCAAATTCTAAATCTTGTCTGAAATTGCGTTGTACTAAATTGTTTAATGACATATGGACTTCTGAATGGAAAACATTTGTGCAAAGTCGTGCTCAGGGTTTTTATAAATCTGATCCCACCAGTGAAGTCATCTCTGCTTTGAAACTTCCACGTTGGAAGGACTCCCTCATTGCCAGGTTCATATGCGATCGTTTACCTACAAATGAAAGACTATATAATATAAATTTGCGATCTTCCAACATATGCTCAAGCTGTTCTTATGATAAGGTGCAGTCTGTGGATCATCTTCTTTTCACTTGTGAGAGTGGTAAAAGAATTCGACCTAGGCTCCTGGGTTCTCTAGTCACCGGCAACTATGATACAAATACAAATGGTGTAAAAAAATCAGTTCAGCATGGAGACCTGGCGATTATTAACGATCTTTGTGACATTTTTAAAGTGGCGAAAATCAATTAATGTTAAGTTCCTACCTTTGTTTTGCCTAGTTTTTTAATTGGCTGTCATAAGATTTCGTCTGTTGTCAGTTTTTTCTATTTTCGTTTGTTATTTTGTAGCTGGTACTTTTTTTTGTTTTTAATTTTTCCTCTTCTTTGTTCTGGTGCTAAGACCTTTTATGTAATTTTGGAGTGTGTGGTGCGAAGACCCCGCTGTCATAGGCACCAAATTAATGTCTTTCTTATTTTGAAAAAAAAAACAACGATTTTAAAAGTTAGGATAGTTTGCAAATCGCTCATACGGGGTAAGGGGTGCTGGCGGCAGCCCCTAAGATGGCGGCGAAAATTCAAACCCAAACATTTGGCGTTATTTTTCGTTTCAACTTTTTGGGCCAAAAGCTATTTTTTCAAGACAAAAAAGGTACGTGTTAGTATATTGAACGTCTCGTTAATCTATTGATACGGAAATAAGGCCATATTTGGAAAAGCTTGGCCGTTCCCCTTTAAGTGAAACAAAGCAAGCGTGAAAGTTGTATTTAAAATAATATCGCTATTTGGGGTGAAGCAAAAGATATCATGGTCTCGAGCGATGGTACACATCCACGACAGACTATCATTAACAGAAGTCATACTATTAAGAATTATGTTACTTATGGCTATAGGTATTAAAAGGCTTAATGAAGAAAAAAATTACTGGCTAGCCCCATACGAAAAAGTGAACATTTTCTGTAATTTATGTAAAAGGTTTGATCAAATCTTTCCGATAATTTTTCACTTCATTAAGTTATACGTGAAATTTTCCAAACTTGGTGTTAATTACCACATTAAATCCGTCTAAAAAAATATTCAATCTTAACCGTTTTTGGTTTTAAAAAAAAGGTTTACATTGCGTTGGGGGCCATCTTCACCCTTCTGGGCCCAAGAGTTCCGGTTGCCTTGCTCTTTCCAGTTTCTGTTCAATTACCACGGTAATTCCATGGTTGCTATGGTAAATGCTAATCTACCGTTTCATCCCGATACTGCAATTAACCACTTTGATTTCTGAAACGAGAAACTATAACTACTGAGGACAAGCTAAGTTTAGGGACGTATTTATTTATGTCCTGAATATCGAACTGCATTTCTAATGACGTTGGTCACGCTCAAACTGGGATACTTTTATCTAGATCGCTCTGATCAACATTTATGTTCCATTTTCGTGCTTGCATCTGCACCGATCAAGTTTTCCGTGTTCCATTTCCCGCTCCTGGGTGCTCCAAGATCGCCCGAAACCGATCTGCCGATTTCGACAGATCAGCGGATCGAGATCGAGATCTGAGAAACTTTTTAGCGTGTTCGTTTTAGATTTTTTGGCAAAATGGCAGACCAAGACGCGAAAATTCAAATTACTAGCAGACGAAAAACAACAAAGCGCGGGAATTTGTTGATGTTATGTTCCATTTGCGGTTTTACTCTAGTCGATCCAGGGCGAGATCTATGACGTCAGAGACAGATTCGGAGTGAATCTCGAGCAATCAAATGGAAAACGCTATGTTTTAGTAGTAACGATAGGCCAAAACTATTTGCTCACTTTGGGACGAAAAGAGTACACCTTTTACCCCAAACTACCAACTTCTTCCATACAATAACAACCAAACTGTATTTTGAAGTTGCTCGCTATTTCCTAAAAAATTACTCCAAAACTAGCGAATAGTTTTCGCCTGATATCGTATTTAGGTTCTACGTGTAGCGTCATTTCACTTGGATATTTTTATTATTGAATGACCTTATGACCAATGCTTAAACCACTTGTAAATATTATATTTAATGAAATAAATAAAATAATAGAAGTAATTCAAGTAGGTCGAAAACATTTAGGACCGTCGTAGTTTTACACTGAAGGCTTTGACATTTTCAACATAGTTTGTACCCAAGAGTCCAAGACGTAGTTTGTTATTTATCGATGAGGTTAGTTGCGACAACTAAACATGAATAAACATCCGAGCAACTTAATTATCTGATCAATAGATGTCCTTAGTCCTCTTCCGTTTTTTAAAGGCGCATTTTTCAAAAAAGAGCACCCACTGATAAAAAAAATTATCTCGCAACTTAAGGACTTTGCACTCAAGTTAATTAACAGCACAATTTGAAAGAAATTACATTATGTTAACTCTTCCAGAGGGCTGATAATTTGGTAACGTCATAGACCAAGTGGTGGTCAAGGGTGAATATCAGGCCTAGTATGTACTCGGATTCTGTAACAGATAGCCAGGCCTAGTGAACTCTTGCACCGATTGGATTAAAGTGTTGGTTGCACGAAATTTTAGCTATGGCTAATTTATGATTCATTAGAAAGAGCAAACATTTTATAGCAAGTTCAGAAAATTTCATCAAAATCGGTTAAGTGGTCTTTGAATTATTATAAAAAGAAGTCGAAATGGTGGAAATCGAGTTTTTCGGCGAATTTCCATACTTTCTCGGCACCCATGACGTCAGAAAATGCGAAGCGTATCATTGGCTAATTGTCTGTAATACATTTCTTTACATCTGGGATTAAAAGCAGGTTGATTTAACACCCAGGAAAAAGTCCTACGCAGTAGTAATTGAAATAGGCATACACAAGCCTACGTAGTAGAAAAACGATATAAAACCGAAGGCTCCTCGTAAATTTTTTGTTAAGCCAGGCGCTCACTGCACTTCGTAACGTCTCCGTCCTACCTCTCACAAGCCTTTGCTTCGTAACGGAGACCATGCCTTGTGGAAGGCCGGAAGGAATCGAAACGGAGAGCCAGTGGGCGCCTAGCCGTAAACGTCGGGTCGCGCGCGCCGCTTAGCCCGCGTGTAAAAAAATATTTTTTATTTCTATAATAAGCCTAATATTATGATTAAAAACCTCTGGTTTGAAAACTTCTACAAGTAAACAGAATCCCTCCACTTCAGTTCCTTCTGTTTTAGGAATAAAACTACAGCTTTGATTTGCCCCAAATTGCTCGTGCTACCTAGGAGCAACAAACACAGCACTGCCCACACAAGGAGAACGCAGTCCGTCAAAAGTCATGGATTTTCTTGTGTACGTTTTTCATTGGTTAGACGCTCTAGCGCCTGCTGCCGTCGGAAGGGAAAAATTCGGAAATTGTCTTCCCCCCCGCCCGTAAAACGTTCAGCGTAAAGGCTCGTGACGCTCGTCCAATTAAAATCGTACACAACCCTTCGTTAGCGGGTTTAAAGGCTAGCTGCGTTCTCCTTGTGTTTGTTGCTCCTAGGTGCTACGGAGGAGAGAAAATTTCAGGATTTTGAGGAGCGAAAAAGGTCAGTTTCCGACTCAAAGTTAATACACTAAGGGCTTGGAAATTTGTTTCGACAATGACATTTTTGGAAAGAGAACGTCCTGGGCTTCAAAACAGCCCGCATTCATTCGTTTTTATTACTATCGATTTTTCGTGCAACCAACACTTTAAGTGGAGATTTTGGACAGAGTCTAAGATGGTTTTGGTTACGTGATCAGCTCCAGTGGATGACCAAGTGGCCTTGCTATTAATGGATAATTAAAGTTGCCCAAAAGGATAGGCTCATATCCCTTTAGGTTGCAGTATCTTAGACCGGTTTCCAGTAACTCAGTGCGGTTCTCAAAAGATGTGTTACGATTGAGAAGGTTTAAACAGTATAATCATGGTAGACAAATTGCAGCGCCTCGTTAGAACATCTAGGCGGTAGTATTCGAATCTTTAGTTGTTATATCTTTTAAAACAGGGTTGCCAGGATCTTTTAATGTAGAAGCAGATGTTATTACGAATGACGGTGGTTGAGGTAGTTACTTTAAATTAAATATTTAAGTGGGAAAATATTTCTAAGAAAATACTAATTTCTTTCAAGTCCTTTCAAACTCTTATTTCGTATTAGTGGCAGACAATAAATTTAACCTAACTCATATCAATAGTAAAATAATAACAATAAGTATGACACTTCCTATTGCTTTAATGCTAATTTTCTAACCGAACCTTTTTTCGGCAGTGATACTCTCTTCATGCTGTGACTTGGACTCGCGACCTACCGTTTTGGATGACTACTTTTTGATAAAAATTTAAGCCTAATATCGGAGAGCACGTTCTGGAGTCGCGAGGGGCTTTGGCTTTGTTTTGAAGCCCGTGTGCGAATCACGCGTGATAAAAAAACATGAGCTCGTGACGCTGAGAAAAACTTTTTTTAATTTTTATCATATTAGCCTAATATTCCGTCTGTCTATCGGAAACCAGATATTTTGGCTTAGCGCAAGTCTCGCGTATTTTAGACACTAGAGGGCTCTGTGCTGAGAAAACATCTTGATTACGCAATAATTATGAAATCAGTTTGGTTGTAAATCTCTTTAATTGTCATACTTATTGTTATTATGTTACTTATGCTCATATCTAATAGATCACTTTATTTAGCGGGTTATATTTCCGGCGGAGTCCGAAGAATCCCGCCTTTGCTAGGGGTTGAAGGTAGAGCATAGCGCCGATCTGATTTGAGTCGATGGGGGTGTTTGACTGAAATCACACGGCGGCGGCGCGGCATGCCGATTTTTCAAAAATCATCGGTGGCGCGAAGGGGCAAAAATTTATCCCCCTTTTAAAAATTAAAAAAAAAAAGTTACGTATAAAAACTAAAAATAATTTCGGTGGCGGTATTAACATTTATCGGCGGCAGTTCGACAGTTATCGGCGGCGTTGTATTAACGGCGCTATGTAACAGTGGTTTCGAGTATAGGGCACTTATTAATTTCATGTGGCCCTAAATGGGTTGGAGTGTGCATTAACTGGTGGCTTTACCGCGGAGTCGGGGTCCGGCTCTTGTAACCCATAAGGGCGGTGGCGCACTGGGAGATGTTAGCTTCGATCACATGGTCCTATCTCCACCTCCGACTTCGGTCAGGTTTGGGCTGGATACTGAGCTTCGGCTCAGGCTAACGGAGAGGGTCCGTGCAAACTGGCCGCTGCGGCGGATTGGGTAGCCTGCTGTGGGGCGGCGGGCCTCCGTATGAGGGCACGGCGGTCCTGTTTCCCGGCCTTTTGGAGCCACACCGGGATCTCCGGTGCCAGCTGTGCCGGGTTACTTGGGCTGCTGTGCGCCCGTCGCGTCGTTCCCCTTTAGGAGCTCTCTCCAAAGGGTTTGACTCCTTAGTCCTTACCTACGTAGGTAGGGTGTCGGCTGGAGTTGCTACAGCATCCACTTTTAATCCCACTGCTGTGTGCGAAGTGGGGATTGGTCCACCCATTGCTGCACCTTCTGCTGGGTTGAGTGGCTTGCGTCAAAGGTGCGACCATCAGTAGTAGGGTTCTGCTACCCATGCTGGATTTGTCACCTGTCCGGGCTAGGGGGACGCTGGCGTAGGGCACTATGTTGATAGGCCTCCGGTGGTATGGTCTTTGTTACTAGGTACACCAGGCTATAAATTCTGACACACTATTTCATGTAAATATCATCTATAATTAATAAATAGAGCGATTAATATAGCGTTGTCGTGGATTTTTCATTTTAGTAAAATTACTCCTAGGTTGTTAATTGATATTGCGTTAATTATGTCAAACGTCAGGGTAATTAAGATATGGTTCTTGATGTACAGAGTGGTTGAGAAAACGAATATTCATCTTGGGTTATTATTGCGCGCTTATTAAGTTAATGTACAAGATGATTGAAAATTTGTTCAAATTTAAATGCCAAATATGCTTGATACATCAGTGGGATTGTGTGTACTCAAATGCCCTGGACATCGTGTTTTGTAACTTCCCTGACGTCCTAAGCCTACCTTTTCTCGAGGTTAATCCCCATTGCGTTCGCTCGGCCTCGTAATTGCATCACAGATTCAACTAAATCCTATTATAAATAAACGTTTCTAAAAATGTTGATAATTAAATATATTCTTTCTGGGATTTGAACCTCGGTCATTGAATGACAAAAATAACCTGGATTTGCAACCGCTAGATGGCTCTGCGAGCGGATTTTAGAGCTTGATCCTTCGGAAAAGAGCGTGACAGTACAGTGGTAATGGAAGTGGGGGGGGGGGGTCGAAATAAAGGTTTACAAGTTTTTGGTGTATATAGCGGGGGCCTTCCCACCAGACACTCAAATTGAAGAAAATAAATAAATAAATAAAAAGCCCGAAGAATACTGTACAAATGGTAGAATTACACCAAACACAAAGGAAAATAAAATAGATAAACCGATCAGAATGTCAATGCACCGCACGTTGCAGAATAGCAAAGGTGGCTATAATGATGTCCATAGGACCTCCATGTACCACATTAAGAAGCCCCCCGAGAGTGTTCGGTTGATTTCGCTTCAGGAGCGCTGAAACCAGAGCTGGGCGACGCCCAGTGTGATAGGGGCAGGTGAATAAGACGTGGTACGCATCGTCGATAGCTCCGCAGTGAGTGCAAGCGGCCGGCACACTGAGGTTGAACCGGTGTAGGGTCGCGTTTGTGGGAAGGCGACCACAACCCCTGTAGCAAATTAGAGTCGGGCCGACTTCGGCAAAAGGTACTAAACACTAAAGTCGGCCGACCGTCGGCCGCCTACAAAACGTCGACTCTTTACCGCCTTTTAATACACCTAAGAACCGACTCCGAAACGACGTCATCCCGAATTAGAATGTACTGTATAATTACGTCGAAACGACTTACTTTTTGATATTTTATGTGACTGAAAATGACCTAATTAAACCGTAAATATAGCTATATAAATAACTATATATATGTATGTAGTTGGTCAAGTTCCATGAGCGGGAGTGAAACAATCAGTTTATATCCGTCAATCGGAAAGCTCTTGAATCTAAAGTACAGAGTTCTAGAGTTTCTTGGGGCTTAATAAAAGTGACGAATTAATCTTCATTAATAATATCTTAGCCTAACATATTTAGCTATACGAATGTAACCTTCTTGAGCTGAGATATTTTTAATAAGGAAACATTCTCAGATTGAATATATAATATTTTTCGAAAAAATATAATACAGAAAGGAAGTTATTTTAAAAATATTTCAATTTGTTTTATTAAATCGCCAAAGTTTCACAGTTTTGAGCGATTAATTGGCAAAGCGCGACTTTAAATCGACCCTTTGTGCAATAGGGGTAATAATTAAATTTAAGGTCTATTTTAAGTCGGATAATGGTCGGCATACCGACCATAAATAGTCCCAAAAAAGGATTTTCGGTTTTAGTGTCGAAAAACGTTCGGACGTTTTTAGGTCGGCATTTGGTCGTCGACTATAAAGCGACTTTTCGACCGTACCCCGACCCTAAAACAACTTCATGTGCTACAGGAGAACCTAGTCGCGAGAGAAGAGTATCGTCCTTGCGCGAGAGTTTCAAATGAAGTATAGCGCTAGAGCCGGGAAAAGGTTTTGCCTCACGAAGATGCCGCACTACCTACTGGTTTGCCAGTCCGTACTCCACTCAGCTGAGAGAGCCCAACGACACGCACTCTTTATTTCTACAAGAGTAGGCGGGAGGTGAAGTCCACTCTAGAAGGGCGCTGGAGCCCAGTGACCGAGGCGAGACGATCGGCCGTCTCGTTTCCTTTAACTCCCACGTGACGTGTGCTGGACACTAGATTAGAGAAACCGGATACGGGTACTTATCGCAAAGCTCCTGGATACAGATGGCCACCGGATCCATCGACCGACTTAGCAGTTGGGTGAGTGCGCTTTTAGAGTCGGAACAGACAATTACCGGCGAACTCGGATGTGTGGACGCGTAGGATAGAGTCATCTGGATGGCAAAAAACTCGACCCGATTGATAGGATGACCTGAGTCCACTAAATTAACCACACCAATGTTGAGGGAGGGAATTGCGAAGGCAGCACCCGCGACCCCTGAATCGGGGGAAGCCGAACTGTCCGTGTAGAAAACCATCGCCTCCTTCACGTGAGGTTCGAGAGTTTCGAAAAACAAGTTCGGAGTTATTGTCATCCTTAGGACTGGTGAGCCAGCGCGAGATGATGGTCGCCGACGGAGGGGCCCATGGTGGGGTCGCTGCAGTGACGAGGTGTCGACTATAGTAACGTGGAAAAGCCAATCAAGGAGAAAAGGCAGCCTGTTCTTTGGGAAGCGATGCTCCAAAATCTCCAAGGAAGCAGGGTCCCGGCGCAGTAGAGTGCGGTAGAAGTCCAGAGTGTCCGCCGCCCCACATGGAGCAAGGGTGATTAGATCCATATAGTATCTCCTGTTGCTTAAGGGCGGAATGGCCACTTCGGCCTCCATTAAACCTAGGAGCAACAAACACAAGGAGAACGGAGCTAGCCTTTAAACACGCTAACGAAGGGTTGTGTACGAATTTCATTGGACGAGCGTCACGAGCCTTTACGCTGAACGTTTTACGGGTGGGGGGGAGACAATTTTCGAATTTTCCCCTTCCGACGGCAGCAGGCGGTAAAGCGTCTAGCCAATGAAAAACGTACACAAGAAAATCCACGTTTTTTGACGGGTTGCGTTCTCCTTGTGTGGGGTGTTGTGTTTGTTGCTCCTAGATTAAACTGATAGGAGAAGACGGTGGAGTCCCGAGGATGACTCGAAGGGACGCATTTTTAACTTTATCTAGTTTCTTGAGGGCACAAGCGGGCACCGACGTGTAAAGGGGACTAGAGTAATCCAGTCTGGAGCGTACCAGGTGTGTATACAGAAGTCGCAAGACCTTACGACCTGCACCTCACTGGGTACCCGAAACCGCTCGCAGGAGGTTTAGTCTTTTCATCGAACAGGAGGAAAGGTCCTCGATATGGGGAATCCAAGAGAGACGGTCATCGAAAAGACGACCCTGTCGTTAGGTGGCGATGTGTGTCCAGCTTAGGATAGCAGCTGTGGAGTTAGTGGCTTTGACGTTATCATGATCTAACCAGATTCATTATTGTCTGCCCCAAATCTTTTATCTCTCCGCCGGTCTCCAAAATTCGGAATATTGTCTTGAAAACTTTTGACACGTTCGTCTTTAATAGTTCTTTTTATAAAGTAACGTGGCCTTCTTGTTTGAATGTGGCTCTTACGTCACAGTCTCTTACTTTTACAAGGCTACGTGTGCGTGCTACAGTCGCTAGAGGAATTATAATAGGGCTGCGTTCAACAACTCTAAAAAAGCTCAGCGCTGAGCTCAACGGTCAGCAGTTTTTTGCTGAACGGGTTTTTTGACTTCCGGTTTTGACGTCACGTTTATCATCGGAGACTCAGCGGAAACATCGGCCGAGCGAGATGGTTTTTCCATTGCTCATCGGTGTCGTGACGTCATTCGACAAAGTTAAAGGAGGGGTAGCAGACGATATTTTGTTCGTTAAGTCAGCGAACTATAGAATCGTAACAACTTTAAATTTTTGTGACGTACCGTTGATTAAAATAACTAAACGATAACTCAACGGTTTTTCTCCGTTGATAGCTGTTGAACGCAGCCTTTGTCTTTCTAGCGCGCGTGCAAGTCGCTCATGTTCAGAATATACTAATAAAGCTGTCTTGTGACGTAAAAAGCAACATTTTAACAAGCTGGGCAAAATAACTTGGGTATTAGCCTAGCTGATTATTATTATTATTATTATTAACTTTTTATTTTATAAAATCAACCATTGTTTGATGTTACTGCGCAATTTTAACTAAAACAGGTGCGACTCCAGACAAACAGGGGCATGGTCTTGGGTTTTTAATATTATTAATTTATAATAATTTTTGGCGGCGTCGGGGTCTACTTCACCCGCCGAACACTTACTGTCTTAGCTTGGATAATCCAAGGTCTTAAGCCCCATTTTCATGCTCGCTGGTAGCGGGTAAAAATCGACAAAATCCGCTTCCGCTACACACTTTTTCACTTTCCGCGTCGATCTGTTTCAAACAGATATTTTAGATTAATTTTCACGCTTGCGAGTGGCGGATGCGAATTTTGACGATTTTTATCCGCTACCAGCGAGCATGAAAATGGGCCTTTACTGTGGCTTCCGAAACCAGCACAGCTACTGGTTTGGATCAGACGACGGATCAATTAGAAATTTAACTAGTTAGTTAGTGGTTTTCAGTTGTCGTGAGACTGCGGCTTTAGAGCATAAAGGTGATTGGGGGCTGAGCTTACTGTTACACGTTGATAAAAATGTATTTCGAATCACCCACTTTCCTTTGAACAGTTACAGTTATGTTTTAACCAAAAACATGTCCTTAATAGTAATACCATAAGTAACATAAGTACAATAAGTATGACACTTTCTAGTGCTTTAATGCTAATTTTCTAACCGAACCTTTTTTCGGCACTGATACTCTCTTCAAGCTGTGACTTGGACTCGCGACTTACCGTTATGGATGACTACGTTTTGATAAAAATTTAAGTCTAATATCGGAGAGCACGTTCTCTATTTGCGAGGGGCTTTGGCTTTGTTTTGAAGCCCGCGTGTGAATCATGGGTGATAAAAAAACATGAGCTCGTGACGCTGAGAAAAACTTTTTTAATTTTTATCATATTAGCCTAATATTCCGTCTGTCTATCGGCAACCAGATATTTCGGCTTAGTGGAAGTCTCGCGTATTTTAGACACTAGTGGGCTCTGTGCTGAGAAAACATCTTGATTACGAAATAACTATGAAAATCAGTTTCGTTGTAAATCTCGTTAATTGTCATACTTATTGTTATTTTGTTACTTATGGTAATACTTATACCTAAAACAGTTTCACTTTCGTTAATAGTATACCAAGGTATTAACTAAGGATGCACCGATATATCGACCTATTTTTCAAATATCGGTATCGGCCTTCAGCCAATACTGATATTAAAAAAAATTTTAAATAAGAAATTTCTCGATTAACTAAATATTGGATTTGTGATCGGAAATATGTATCACGTAAAATGAAAAGAAACATATTCAAATATGCTCTTGCAAACTTTTTTCAGGAAAAATTAGAATAAAATGGTATGACAGTGTTCTGAACCACCTTTTATAATGATTTTATTATATACACTACTGTTATGATAGATAACTTTGTTAATATCGGCCGATATCTGTGCATCCTTAGTATTAACGCAAGTTTAATTTAGTTTAAGATCTTGTGGTAATATTATAACATACTAATCTTTGGAATAACTAACTTGAACTGAACCAGTCGTGCAGAACAGAACTAGTACTGTAGTAGACGACGCGAGTAAGCTAAACATAATTATTCCGGTCATTGTTTTCTATGGTTGCCGGCTGATAGCCAGATGTAAATAGTTTGTATATATAATAAAACTAACTATGTTTTATACCGATTGCCTTTATTCATGCATCAAGTTCTAAATCTAACAGATCTTAATAACCCCAGTTGTAGAGAGCATTTCAATGTTTGATGCCTGAACGAACAATTAATTTATCTTTTAACTAAAATCTTGTAAACTATGTACCAGGTTTATATACAGTAATTTAAATCTATTCTAACCAATATAGGCCTATATCCGAGTGTTTGATGATAATGTTATGTAAACCAGATGAAAATAAAACAAATTATTTAAACAATGCACTTTATATAATAAACCAAAAGTTAGCAAAAAGGTTTCTACAAAAACAATTGGAAATGAACACGATTTTAAACAAGGAACATTGAAATTCTTATAAACAAATTGGAACTTTTATAAAAAGTGCAATGCAAAAATGATTGGGTCCTTTTTCCATTTGTTGAAAAGCTAGTTTTCTTCGTAAATCCAGCTTTCTTGGGCCGAAGTCCACTTGGTCAATTCTTTATCGGTAAACCAAAGAGCGATCTCTTTATTGGCGCTTGTGACTGAATCGCTTCCGTGGATAATATTCCTAGAATAAAATCATACACAATTAGGTTAATTTTGTTAAAGCAGTGGCGCTATCAAAAATTTGACAAAGGGTTGGGTCAGACTTCAGCAAAATTACCGAGCGTGCATTGTAAAAATGGGTATAATATATTATAGTTCAATGGTCTACACTACTAGAGGGTAAGTAACTTAACATTCTTACCTGCCAACTTGAATACACAAATCTCCGCGAATGGTGCCAGGCTTCGATTGAATTGGGTTGGTTTCACCAATTAAGACACGGCCAGTCTCTACAGCGTTCAAACCTTCCCAGACCATTGGAACAACGGGACCCATTTGCATGTACTTCACGAGTCCATTGAAAAAAGGACGTCCAGCTAAGTCGGAATAGTGTTTCTGAAGGAGTGCTTCATCAGCCTGTTAGAAAGTGCGGAATAATCATGAATTAGCACATTTTTTAAGAGCCATTGTTAGATTCTTTTAAGAAATTCCATTCAACTATTTTAGTTACACCTACAAGCTTTTTAACATTGGAGCGATTTGGTTAGCTATTTTTAGGCTCCGAAAGAGGCAAATAATTTTACCTGCATAAATTTCATGGCGACTAATTTGAATCCCTTTTGCTCAAATCGTTGGATGATTTGACCAATTATGCCACGTTGGACAGCATCTGGCTTCAACATGATGAAAGTACGTTCCCTATTCAATCAGGGAAGTATTAAGTTTAAATATAAATTCATTATAAAATAAGAAATATACCAACAATTCTGCATTCAACTAACTTTTAAAAACGCAAGTACGCCTATTAAAATAACCCATTATCTGTGGGTTTCACTGACTCTCCCATGCGTTATTGTGTAACTAATCCGAAAGCATAGCTAAATAGATAATATCCTGTTTAGAGCTTAGGTGGAACACAAGGTCTTCTTACAATTGTTAGTCATATAAGTTGTAAGGTAATCTTGATAGAAGTGGAATCGTTCCATGGATGATTTAATTATCATTAGTGACTTACCCATAAAAGTCAAATTCAAAGAAATTACCAATTATAAAAATTTTTTAGCTAAATTAAGCTCACTCTACAAGTTCAACATACAAATAATATTGTACAGGCTATATCTCCCTAATATTTGATCAACGTGTCTATCCAAGGCTTAGCCGTTTGTAGACTGTAGACAACATAACATACAATGAAATAATGTAGGTATATACAAGAGGAATAAGCTAAATAGACCCCCATACTAGGAATAAAAGGTTCAACTTATTCTATGGATTAAAGAAACGTTTATACCTTTGAGCAGCCATAGTTACAGGAGAATTGGTGGAATTACTAGCGACTTGACCGACTGACTCGTTGAGAGAATGAAGCACGAGAGAGGCGACAATCATGCCGGCAAGGGGGAAAAAGGCTTCCCTTTAATAGATATGCACCTCTACATTACTACTTTTACGCTACATCCCTGAATCCCGATTGGCTGACGAATTGCTATTAAAATACATTTGCCTAGTCTATGATAAAACCATTGTGTTCGGAATATTAATCTAGAGATCCAATCAAAACGTCGGATTTCAGTATTTCACGAAACAATTTTTTTTAAAATAAGAATACTGCCGTCTGCTCCCAAATGACGAGAAAACTTTATCATTCTACCCGTGGCGCCGTCTATCTCTCAATGGTTCGTTCAAATAAGACGAGTTTTCCGGCAAAAAGATTTTTCTTTCAAAAATAATGGATGGCGCCACGGGTCATATGATAACGTTTTCTCGTCATTTTAGAGAAGACGGCACATTCGTTATTTTCAAAAACTTGTTTCACGGGGAGCAGATTTGATTGGATCTCTAAATTAATATTCCCAACTCAATGGATAAAACTAAACACTCGGAAGATAGTACTACTTTGTTTGCGATATATTCCAAACTTAAAAAACACGAAATTTGATGCGTTACATAATTCTCAATAATTTAAAAACAATTACTTGTTAAAATCAAGTTGGGTTTTAAATAACTAATAACAATACCGGCACAATTTATGGGAAACTATCGCCATCTATATTCATATAAAATATTTAAAAACATAAAAACATAGATGGCGAACTCAATCGATTTTTTTATAGCTAATATAAGCCGGTTAATTTAAAATAACAAACAAACGCATTTCTTAAATTTTGAAATGAAATATTTAAAAAATAAATGCCCAAGTTTAATTTTATTTAAATGCTTTTTTTATTAAATAATCTATGACTTATACTATGTTATATTCATATTTTAAAAAGTTATTTAAAAATTAGATATTAAACTCGAAAAAACCTTTCATTTAACTGTTAATTTTATCCTTTCATAGAAAAAAATAGATAAAAAATGGGATAATGGGTTTTCTTAACCAAATCAAAGGGTTTTGTGGGATTTTCCACTTTTTGGGAGATTTTCGATCGCCAGTTCAAAATACCCACGAAAAGTTTGCTAAAGAAATATTGATACTGCCTTTCGAGAAAAAAGAAAGTACCCCGTTCCACCTGTTCGGCAGCTTCGGCTCGATAACGGTCCTAATTTTACTTTTAATTATCATAAGCCACTGTACCCACTCTTAGTCCCCCTCCATTTTCATCTGCTAAGCAGACGCTTTATTGAAAATCCAGCAGCAGTTCATGAGCTTCTCGCATTTGCCACTACGTGGCTCT